>NW_010207956.1:43844-56715 GCF_000695765.1 Mesitornis unicolor
GAAAGAAAGATATATATTTAAAAAAAAAAAAATCCAAATATTTGAAGCCTGAACACCAAAAGCAAAGTTACAACCTCTCTCTAATTCACCAGAGCACAAGAAGCAATACTGAAGGGTAGCTGAATCCAATCAAGTTTTTCATGCCCTTTAATTGTGTAAGTAGAGAGAAAAAAAAAATTAAAAGAGTTGAGGAAAAAAAATAAAGAGAACTGCAGAGTTGTTGGAGTTGGGTTTTTTTGGTTAGTTTCAAAGCTAGTCGAGGAAAAGGATGGAAATGAAGGGCTATCCAAAACAGAGCAGCTACAGAGGGAAAAAAAATAAATTATACCTTTGTCTCCTAGACACACTTAATCACTGAATGCCAAAAAACCACCTACTATTTGTGAACTCTATAAGTATTAAAATTGCTGGATGTAGTGAGACAGCATATTTTGGCTTTCTCCACTTTAAGCATCAAGATACCCCTTTCAAATACATTTTTCTCCACCATCTCTCATGAAGAGCCACTAATGCTCTACACCCTTAGAGCAGTCAAAATGTCTAGTCATGCTGACGAAAACCCGCAAGTTCCTTCTACAGAAAATCAACAGTCACTCTGATTTTTAACACCTTTGTTTCACATGCATGATTCCTTGTGCTGGTTAAATAATTAGGAACAACTCCATTGCCTATGTCGCATCATTCACCTTCCTCTGTGTTATCAAAATGGGATTCTTTGACATGTAGATCAGATGCTTTCCATTTTCATCCCTCCAAGTTACTCTAAACATCTACCTCCCACAAAGCTGTTGAAATACTTTCATCCAATCCTATCGATCCCGCAGTCATAACTTTAGAATGATTCGTCTGATCAAAATACTCCTGTGTAATGCAGGAGAAAGCAAACATGAAGGCATAGGCACAGAGGAGAAAGAGAAAAGGTCCTCCAATGAACAGTTGTAAGTGCATTGCCTTGTTCAGTTACAGTTTTAGTTTACAATGAGTCAAAGGAAAGTGTGAAAAATATTTGCACAAGTAGAGAGTGCTAAGTCTTTACCATTTCCACTTTCTAGGTTTATGAGACACTTTCCTCTTAAAAGAACAGCACTCTTGGGGTAAAATGCAGATAACTAGACATTTCTTAACTGTCTTTTTACTAGGTCCCTTAGGAAAATAACCTTCTTGAAGGAGAAAGTGAGGAAGCAATGTATTGTCTTTAGAGAAGGGCAAATTTCCTTTACACATCTTCAAGAAGCTTAGAAAACACTTCACTGAAACAACAAACCTACAGTCTGGCCTGAGCATTGCTGAACGCTGCTCACATTAGCTTTCTAGGGAGTCAGGAAAGCTCCTGTAGCAGTTTGACTACTTTACTTTCTGAGTACTATGACAATTTTGAATAGCAGAATTAAATTAAAGGTGAATTTTTAATGGGAAACAAAAACTTTATTAAACAATACGGTGTCCATTTTGTTCAATCTTTTGCCAACTTTCGAGCAACTTTGTGATTCCGCACTCAAAAAAGTTCTTAATTTTTTTGGCAAAAAAGAGTTCCAAGAATGACTTGATATCCTCACAAGCCAAAAATGTTTTACCATTCAAGCATTTTGTAAAGAACAAAATGAATGGTAGTCAGATGGTGCTGGGTCTGGTGAATATAGTGGATGTGGAAATGCATCCCATCCAAGCCGCAACTTTTGACAAGTGACCAAACTTGTATGTGGTCTCAGTGTTATCATGGAGAATCACAACACCTTTGGGATACACCAATTCTGGATGCTTCTGTTTGGTAACAACATTTAATTTATCCAGTTGATGACAGTACATGTCTGAAGTACTACTTCGGTTATTTGAAAGCGATGCATAATACACAATACCTTCGAAATCCCACCAGATTGACAGCATAACCTTCCTTTGGTGAATAGCTGATTTTGAAGGGCTTTGAGCTGGTTCATCACGCTTGCTCCATAGACTTTTTCATTTGTCATTGTTGTAGACAATCCATTTTTTTATTGCATATTATCATACATTTCAAAAATAGATTTTCTTCATGTTTCAAGTGAGAATCCCTGATGTCAATGCACTTAGTGAGATTAATTTCTTTGCGCTTATGTGGCACCCAAATATTAAGCTTCCTAACATATATAAGTTACTTTAAACAGTTTTCAACACTCAATTTCAACATGTGATGATTATTAGCAATCTCTTATGTCATTCAACACTGATTGGATTTGATCAACGTCTTTATTTTATCATTATCAATCTTAATTGGACTTCCTGAATACGGTGCATCTTGAACATCAAAATCTCCAGACTGAAATTTAGCAGAGCAATTCTGACACTGCCGTAGTTTTAAGGCATCTTCACCATACACATCACATAACTTTTATGAGCTTGCACAGTTCCTTTTGATTTTCTATTTTGAAATTGACACCAAATAAATAACAGTTAACAAAATTGTACACTTTCTTTTTCCAAAAGAAGTTTGAACTGTCAGCTGTCAGGTTACATCATGAATTTGCAGATTAAAATTAAGTTAGTTACATTTCAAGACACGTCCATCTATAAAAATATGCAATTACTTCTTGGTCAACCCATTATTTCTGATACAAGGTAGTTTACAATCAGATTTTTTTTATTTTATAAATATTTCTGACATTTAAACATTAAAACATGTACTATTCATATCCCACTCCATTTGGACTCATTAGAAAAAAATCTTGCATCTAGAGCATCCAGTGGCATAGGTTAAGTATCTGCTGAATGCTTGCTGGTTGGCAACCATGGTTAAGCCCTGACATTAAACCTAAACAAGAAAGATCATAGCTCATCTCTACTAGACACAGCCTCAATCAGATCACTGGACTTAATCCCTATGATCACCAGCGATAATCTAATTCGGTACACGGGTCTCTGCACACAGGACCACTCTTCATAAAGTGAGAGATTTTTTTTCCCTCCACTAAGTCGGAACCTCATGGCTGTAAAAACAGCGACTGCACTATGTAAACTGAACCACTGCTGTAATCTCCAAACCCCAGCATAAATGAAAACAGCACTGCTGTATTTTAGATGCTGCCATGTGATAACTACTGGCAAACATTGACTGCTTACTGTCAACTGCAGCAGTTCAGAAAAGCCCTTTGTGCAGAAAGAGATCCAAGAGCCCCTGAGGCTTTTAAAGACAAGACTTGAGGAACTGTGTGTAATATAAATAATGCAATTCATTACATCAAATGTAGGTCATTGTACATCAGTGATACTTCCCAAGCCATGGTCCAGTGTGTCTAATTTCTGGCTGATGGAAAGTACATTGGCTGGAAGGCTCATCGGCTGTCATCTGCACGTCAATTACAGCCCTTCAGGGAACTGCCTTCCATTCACGCTTACACACCTTTCCCTCAAAGCTGCTAGTCTTTCAGTGCAGATTTAAATATGCTGTTGTGCGCTGTCATTATTATCTGGCTCTCTCCTTTTCTACCTTTTTAAGCAGTAGCACTGCATGTAAAAACTAGACAGATTCTTGCATGGTATGTCATTAGACAGGAAAATGGGAATTCAGAAAGGTCAGGGCACGAACCTATTCATGATCCTGCTCTCGGCACTAAGCTATTCAGATACATGGAAAAACTCAAAATTCCTAGTAGTTAACAGCATCAAAGCAGGAGGCATTCCTAACAGAAGTACAATACATAGTGACAGATCAAAATGTATTCTTCAGCCTTTTGCTTTGTTTCCATTCCTTCATTCTTTTATTTTCTGTGTCTTTGCTGATCCTTAATATTGACCTTTATTTTTAATAAGCCCTTTCTGCTCTCTCTCGCCTATAACCACACCCATCACTTTGCTCTCTCTGGGGCTAATTAAAACATGAACGAGCTCTGCTCTTTGCTTTCACCCAGGCAGAGCAGAAACAGAGCAACCCAGAGCAGCTATTTTGTCTTTACCTTCCCTTCTACTCCAGCTTCACTTTTCTGTGTGTGAAGAAGAAATACTACAAGCCAGACAAAAGTCTCCCATCTGCCTTGCAGTTGCTCAACAGCAGCAGAAGCACAGCCTGTACTGTGGCACTTTTCTGTACTATCGTTCCTTGATTCTACTGCTGTTACAAAAACATACTTTGCTGCACTTTGGGCCTGCAGGGTTTAGGCTGTTTTCAAAGGTTGCAAAGTCATCAAAAAGCTGATTCCAAAAGTCTCTTTCTTTGGGAATGGTTTGTGAAAGAAAGCAGTAAGGAGGAAAGGAAACTTGACCTTTTAGTAATCAGTATGCATCTATCAGTCGGACAGCATTATAGAATTATTTAAGCTTCTATGTTTAGTGTCATCTAATGAAAACGTGTAAGAGCTGGTAAATGATACAAGAGAAAACTGCACATCTTTACACTACTTATTATAATTAAAATTAATTTCAGACTTGATTTCAAGTCAATTTACAGTATACAATACAATTCTGCAGAAAAGAAGAATCTTCAGAAAAGAGATCCTGCAGTTATAGTTGCAGAGTATGGTATGGCAGTAACTTGCACTTTGTGATCCTCTTAACACTTCTCAGTTGCTGTTGGTCATTCTATATTGCCAGCTTCTCAGAGATTGTTAGGCAAGACACATACCACTGGAAAGTTTGATTGCTTTAACTAGAAGGCATAGGTGAATAAATAAAATACACTTCATGCATTTGTAGTAGACTGACAATTGCAGAGGTCTGCTGCTGTCCTTGTCTATCATGAGATCTCGTAACACAGCTGTAGCTAGCAGAGATGGCTGAATACTTCATTTAACAATTATTATTCAAAATTAATCTTTTCAGTTTGAAAATATTTCTGTGCATTTGTTGTTGGAAGTTGTTGGAAGTTGGAGTTTTTCTTCTTTTCACCAGAACAGATTCATCCAATTAATTGGGTTTGTCATGCTTTAAAGATCTTTCTCCCCACTACCTTGGCCCCTAGAGGACATCGTGAAAAAGCTTCTTAGCTTCAGATTTGCTGTCACATTGAAAGATAAAGTGCAGGAGCAAAACCACTATTATATGGCTGTTCCCCTGACAGACAGACAAGCACATGCACACCTTTTTGGTCCACAGCTTGTCCTTGCATGTGGAAGCTTCAGTATTCAGTATTTCTGTCTTAAAACAGAGGCACCTTCCCCTTTGTTGAACAGAGAGTCTGACCTATCTGGAAACTACTTGGAAATGGTCCGGCAATATGTCTTAAGAGTTTTCAACCCCCAATTACTTTACAATAACCTGGAGGGATGACATGCAATTGCAGCCAGGAAACAAAAGATGCTTCTGCCCAGCCATATTTATTACCCTGTGATTACTATGGACATCACTGTGCTCTCTGAGAACTAAGCATGCAGACTAAAACAGATGCATTCAGGATAGTACACTGTTGCAAGAGCAAAATAATTCTCATTGTCATTATCAAGGAATATACCACTTAAACACTTTTTCTAAAAGCTAGATAATTTTTTTGGCATTACAATAATAAAAACACTTTGCTTTTTTCTTTAAAATGTTGAATTTACATAAAATGAGAACTGATATCCAGAACAGTAACTAAGAGCTGAAATAAAATATTCCAGATCACTTACAGATCTCTCAATCTTAGTGGTAAAATTGGGATTACGGATAGACAAGTATATGAAATATTTACTCAGAATTGTACTTGGAAGTATTGCACTGGGGTTTAGGCATTTCAAAGAAAAAAAATAACAAGCTTCTTCTGAACATTCACATATGAAGCTTCCTGGGCTAGTTGTGTCTTCCGTTTAAAATTGATACATCATCTCAGTTAAAATGTTCTCATCTTTTTCCTCTCTTTCTTTCTCTCAATTTTTTGCTTTTATCTTTTTTTTTCTTTTTGCAAGTTCACACTATCTAGATTTTCCACGAAAGCTTTGTCCACCTCAAACCATGATAATCATCACTCAATGTACATATTTTTTAATTCTTACTCTTTCACAATAGAGGTTTCCACAAATCAGTTATATTAAGAAACAAGAAGAAAACAAATCAGAACTTGAAGTTTTCCAATATTAAATGGCAAGATAAAAAGCATACCAATGAATGTGGTCTAGCATACAGGGAAAAAAAAAAACATGCAAGCAGTGCCGGTATAAGCAAGCATATGCATTTCTTCAGAATATTGATCATTAGTGGAAAACAGCTCAATAGTTATGTCTTGCATACTATTAATCAGCACTGGCATTCTAAGAAGACAGGCTTGATCAATATCTAACATTTGAGTTCATGGCCAGATTATTGCAAAATTGATTATAGGTAAAACTCAAGGCAATTGTTTTATGAAACACACATGGGTTCTGGCTTTTAAATGCTCTCACTATTAAGCTGCAGTTAAAGAGTAGAAATGGTAACGAAACAAATCTTGCAATCATTATGGTTAAACTGTAGCAATGTTTTCCTGCCTCACTTTTGTCCTTGCATGACAGATAGGATCCACCTGTAATCTAACCTGTGATTTAATCTCTGAAACTAAATCTTTTCTGTGATGTGATCCAATATGAGAAACTGAGAGTTTTAATAGCATCAGTTTTAATGAATTATGTTTTCTTTCCATTTACATTTCTAGCTGTTGAATTAAGGAACTGTGAGATAATTAGGGGCTGCATTTTAAGTGCTGAAATATGTAATAGATTTTTAATGACTGTATCCTAGTCAATCACAGTCAGAAGCTGAATTAAGGAGAGAAAAAAAAAGGATTAGATTTAGGTCCATATAGTTAAATGTTATTACACAGTTTTTACACACCTTTTTATACCCCAAAAGTTTGGGGTTAAAATCAATATAGACTAAACAGAATGAAATTATCTTAAAATAGCAGCCATGATGATTTGTAGAAATGCCACACTTTCTTTCCTAAAGAAGGGGTTACAGAGACCTGTGTGCCCTACTCCTGAATCCAGGGTGAAGGGCAGGATTGAGTTACTCAAAGATATCACATAGGTACTAGTTACTAGTGCTCAAGACAAAAAAATCAGTTTGAGAGCATGCAATCTATGCTGATGAAGGAAATAGACACACTTTCTTATAATACAGAATCAATAAACTTTAAAAAATACTGAAGCAGTTAACCATGCAGGTACACCCATTCTTTTCCTCCAGGCAATACTCATATGTGCAGATATATGTGCATCATGTAGTAGCCTATTTTAAGATGAAGCAAAGTGAACCCTTCCATTCACTATTGCACTATTAGATTACCTAAACTAAGATAATGATTATCCTAAGTATAATTCTGTATCATTATCTACAGAATAATGGAAAGCTTATTTATGTATTTAAATACAACTCTGACCAGATTACATTGGCTGAAGTGTTGGTGAGTCCTACAATTCTGATACTACAGACCTTTTTGTGGAAACACACACAATTTCAGTTGCACAATAACTAAAATAATATTCTATAACAAAATCCAAGAGCATGATGAGGAAGTGGATTTACCAAGCTTAAAGAGTAATATAGTAGTATAGGACAACTGATCATCAATTACATGGTACTTAAATAGCTACCAAATCCTTAGAGAGCTATTTGAAATTTATTTTTTTAATTAAAATAAGTAAAATAAAATAAAATAATAGGCTTATGTAAAGAATCAATAAAACATATAAGGAAATAAAATCTATAATATGTCCAACATAGAAACAGATATTTCCATCAATGCCACATTTGTCAGAAAGGAAATATACTAATATGCTAAGGAAAATACAAATATATTTCCACACATTGTAGAATCATAAACATAAACACATTCTCAAATATACTCTGAAGCAACATTCAACACAAACTATTTTTTTTCTTCGTTCTGCCTTACCCTGGAACAACATATTTCAAATTTCTGCACGCATAAATCATTCGTATGTGTAACAACACCTGCACTGTGTGTAATATATAATTTAAATATGTACCATACCAAAAGTATATTTCCCACATATACTTTCTCCCATAAATTTCTTACAATGTTTATGCTTTAAAATATTTTATATTCTTTGCTTGAATTCCCCATACTTCCTGAGCAATGTCTCACATTTCCTCACTTCTTCAGTAAATAGATTAATGCACGTAATTGCTTCAGAATAGATTGTTTCACTTCAATGTATTCAGCTTACAGCACAGTTTACAGTGTGCTTAAGCCTCCAGTGTTATCTATGAAGATATCTAAGATTAAAATGTTATTAAAGTATCAATAGAGATTACATACTTCATTTAAACATAACCAAACAAATTTAGACTCGGCATTTATTCTAATCCATGAGTAACATTGCTACTGAAAAACAATTACAACACAACACATGCTTTATGACACTCAAAATTCTTTGGCACATAGGAGTCCCTTCTCAAAGTTAAAATGGGAACCAACTGCCACTGCACCAGGAAGCTGATATTATGTCTGGTATAAAACAAAAAACATGTTATTTCCCCCTCAAGCATGCTAGAAAAAGCAGGGCTGTCTAAAACCTTCATGTCATAGGGATGCAGCAATGTTAATGTGAAATATGTTACTGGAAGGATGACATACCATTCAGCTATAATTGACTCAAAGTAAACATGAGGCATTTGGGGGAAAAAACCCAGGAACCATAGCTGCCACTGCCAATTGGAAAAGAAAGCCATAACAGCCTACCTGAGACAAGCGAGACTGTGTCTTTCTCCCATGAGACAACAGTGATGTATGCCTCCACAGAGGAGGGGATAATGCACTTGAACACTGCTACATTGCCTCTCATGGCTTTCTGGTCCTCCACACGGACTGTATAGGGTTCCCGTAAAACTGAAGATAGAAGAAGAGGTTTTGTTAAACAAGTTGTAATCAAACATCCCATCCACTTCCTTGGTTAGCCTTGCAAAGTTCCCCCAAGAAGGTTATTCAGGTTGCAAATTCTTTTGACTCACTAAATAATACAGTTTTGCAAGGGTGATTGCAAATTTGTATAAAAGCATTCCCAGATCCTTTCATTTCCTCAAAAACTGCATTTCACTGTATTTGTGTGTCCTTCCCCTACCTTATTCTGAGGACAAGGAGAAAGACTTTTGTAAGAATTGCATATTTATATGAATAAATGTTATGTCTTTTGTTGCTTCCCTAGTTTTTCATGCCACGTTTCCCATCACAGACTGTTTTCTGCTCTGTCAAGGGGTACAAAGTACATATAAGTACTGTGTGTGAATTAGACATCCAGAAGGTAAAAGAGAAGGTCAGTGTCATTTAAAAATTTGAAGAAGTGAGAATTGAAGGAGAAAAAAAATTTATAGACGTGACAAGCCAGAGAAAAAGCAAGATGTCTCAGAAACATAGAGAAATTATAGTAGGTAAGGTAAGAGTTACATTCAATTATCAAGCACAGAAAGAAGTAAGTTAATGGTAAAAAAACCCCAGAAACTGTGATTCAAAGTCGTATTAAAAAACAGCATGGGGGCACTTAGATCCAGGATATGGTTTGTCTAGCATCTGGAAGCATTAATTTAATGGACAAAGACAGAAAAGAACAACCAGATAAACCCTTCACACCAAACTAATATTGTTGGGATGAGATGAAATTGCACTGGGTAGGAGAATGGAAGGAAGGACAACCCTGGCACTGAAGCAATTCAATGAAGAATGAGGGGTGAAAAATCCTGTGACAGTTAATGAACAAGGTGGTAAAGCAGAGAAGAAACTGATGTTGACTATTACAAGAAGTAAATGGATAAGACAGGAAGGACAAGAAGCAACATAGACTCTCCACAGGACCATAAAGTCAAGGTGCAAAAAATGGAAATCACCTCAGCCAATACAGTTACCTTGAGGTGGCAAACAAAGTTATATATCTTGAAATGGCACTTTCAGTGAAAATAAAGATGAATGTATTGGAAAATGACATGTGTGTCCAAGGCATGAATACGCCTGAGTGTAAAAGTTACTGGGAAGAACAATGCCTTTGCAGGAGTGTAACCAAGTCAGCCATGTTGAACTGCCACATTACAGTGACATTCCTTGCCTACATATCCTACCCACAAATATAAACCAAGCTCTACCAGTTACATTTAACCACATTGATTCTAGACTGAAGAGTCAGTGAATCCTTTGCAGAGTTTTACAAAAGTATTTCTTCACACCAGGAGCACTGGAATTTCTAAATGTCAGCCTCACTTACAATGTATTTAAAGAAAAAAAGGCACAGTTACTGAAATGTAACTGTAGTTTTCACAAATGCATTGAGTTTTCAGATTCAGTGCTACCACTGCAAAAAGGAAGGCTGAAGCTCTCCATCCAAAACAAGTCTGTAGCAACATAACAGTTAGGAACCCCATCCAAAAATTAAATAAATAAATTCGATTATAAATCAAATTTATTTTTAAAAAGCAAAATAAATCCATCTTCTATAATAAGATAGACATCACTAGTTGTTTTTTTTTAAGTCAGAAATTTCTTTTTAATCAAAGTTTAAGTTTCTGAACCCTGTTATAAGTCCTGTACTGATACTGTAAGAACCTTTAATGCAGCAACTTTACAAGACTGATTGCCCTGTGATGAACCAGTCCCTTAATCTTGGTCTACACTGGAGGAAATGGCACACAGATCATCTTAATGAGGCTGACTTTTGTCTAATGCTCATGGTCCAACCATCATTTACAGAAAAGGCTTGTTTAGCAACAATATCCTAACACATAGCTGAAGGTATTTGTATTTTTTCAGAACAGTTGGCCATTTTGAAAATCTGCCCAGTTGATCATTTCAGTAAAAGCAAACACAGAAACCATATGCAGAGCATAAAAACTGGAAAGAGATTTATTCATTTCCTTGCTTAAAAAGTTTACATTATTGTGTGTCCTTTTTTGAGCTAAATAGAACTAATTTTCTATTTAGTGATTTTGCTTTTCAGCTCTGTTTCTTCTAAGTGGCTGTACTTGCTGAAACTAACAGTATGTTGTTCCAGACAGTGTATACTTCTAGAAGTGATAATGCTTGTATGTTATGTAAACATCACAAGGCTACTGTCTACCATGTCTACCATGGGTGTTGTATCCACACCAATAGGGAGGAGTGGACCCAAAACTGACCAATGAGGTATTCCATCCCATTATTGTTTTATTAAATCTGTTAGTTTTCTTTTCCAACCCATGAAGTCTCTCTACCTTGTTGTCTTTCTCTTCCCTTCTGGGGAGGGGAGAAGGGTTAACAGAGAGCATCTGACCAGCATTTAGTGGCCAGCCCAGTCCTAAACCAAGACAGTGATATCCGAGGCCCCTCAATTATTTCTAGATCATAGTTCTGCCAGTTCCCATGAATGACTTGCTGATTTTTTTTTAAACCTCAAGTCCCTGAGTTATGAATTTATATGAGAATTTCAGCCTTTGCTAAAAAGATATACTCTTTCCTGCCATGACTGCACAGGAAAGCTTGAAGATGAAATGGAGATATGCAACTCTTCTCTCACGTGGGGCTGGCCTGGAAGAGGATTGGGTTTGGGTGTCATGGTTTTTGGGGATGTGTGTCACATTATATACAAAATTACATGCAAAATCACAACCACAATAATCTGTGAGCTGGAACCCTTATATCTGCTACCCATAGTCTTGAGTAAGCAGGTAAATGAGTTTCAGACTTTCTCAAGCTGACTATGAGAATGGGCAGAGCTATATTAGTCTTTGTGTGATTGTGCTATGATCAGCTGCTCCACTGATCGCTTTTGTATTCCTAGGAAATCCTATTGCTGTTGGAGGTCAGTGGAAGGAGGAGGATGATGGAGAAAAGGGATTTAAAAAGGGAGCCCAAAAAATTGTGCTAACTGGGCCAATCAAACTGTGTACAGATTTCACAGAAGACTCTCTCAAATATTGTATTTCCTATGACTGGGGGATTGCACAAGCCTTTGGAAAAGATACTCACTTAAAGCTATTGACTGGCAAGGCACAATGACAGCTCTGACACACAATATCAGTTCATAGGAGGGAAGGAGACTTATTCAACTTGTTATCCAAACCTTGGAACTAAGAAACTGAATCATATGCAGAAAAGAATGAATCAGATGTAAAAGGCTGAAAAGGGAAGGAAAAGGGTTAAATGGGGCATTTCCATCTTGGCAGAGGAGTTGTTAGTTGTTAGTTTAAGAGTCAGGCAGCTATAGCCACCTATTACAAAACCTTGGGGTTTTTTCAGGTTGTTTTTCCATTTGTGATGCTTATTTCTCAAGCAGAGGAGGAAGATCTTTTGATGGATTCCATGGATAAATGGGTCAATGCTGAGCTACAGACATACCTGCATCCTGTCATCCTGTCATTTCAAATGCTTTTACTACTAAATGAACACCAGTTCAGAGCCTTAGCTAGCAATGTTGCAATTTTCAGCCTCTTCTACATCACCACACTAGTTTATCTAAGAAACAGAAAAATTGGAAACCAATAGTGGAAAAAATGCTGCCTCAAAAATGCTCAAAATTGAGATACATTAACAATTACAAAAAGGAAAAAAAATATTATGTTCTCTCTATAACTTTGCCATAAACCATTAAAGTAAAACTAAAACCAGAACAGAGTTCCAAACAAAGTTAGTTACTATGTATATTTATGACTTTTTGGTTTTCAAGCTTTTTTGATCTGTGGACAACTAAACGTTTTCAGAAGAAGTATAGATCATTATAGAAATTCCACATGTACATAACATGTGAACTTGCTTCTACTAGTCACTTCTTGTGAAAATAAAACAAAACAAAACATACTTTTCTAGACTAAAATTTTAATGACATGAATTTCATGGAAATCTGTTTTTCATTCTTGCTTTCCAATTGTCTACAAACTACAGATCTCCGCATTTTAGTTTATCATTAAAAAGAAGATAATAAATACTCTTATTTAAAAAAGAGGTTCACAGACAAATTTACTTGCTAACTCT
>NW_010207956.1:56728-78700 GCF_000695765.1 Mesitornis unicolor
TACATAGCTCCTGTGAAGGCCTATCTCCAAATGAAAGATATTTCTTTTCTGAGAAAAGGCTAGCATAGCTTCAACAACAACAAAGAGGTTATGAGGATTTGCATTAGCCGAGGGTCAGCTCCCAGACTAGCTTTTGTTTATTTGTTTGAATATTTTAATTAACTGAAGTGGGTAGACAAAACCTTCAAAAACTATGCAATCATGTCTTTATGTGTTTTAACAAAAGACATGATTTTGATCCCACTCTAATTCACAGAATCACAGAATGGTAGGGGTTGGAAAGGACCTCTGACTGACTGACACAGTCTGTACACAGTCAATATAGAAAACAGACACAAAACCATTATGCTCATTAGTATGTTTTAGCTTAAACAGAAAGCACTGCCCATGGAACAACATCAGTTGCCAAATCGTTACACAGGACACAAGTTTCTCTCTCAAAACAAAGCACAACTGAATACAAGCTAATTAGAAGGGATGTGGTTAGGCAAGCTTTCTTCTCTGTCAATCCCTATCCAAAAATCCAAAAACCTCATCCTTTTTTCTCCCAGCTCTTTAATGAGGAAGTATGGTCTGATTAATGATTTCATACTCAGTTCATTTTTCCTTATACTTGTGCAGAAGATCAACTTATTATGGTCTTTGGAAAACTAATTTTTCACCACCAAAATAAATCAAATCAGGGAGGAGAAGGAAGAATCTACTATTTTACTTAATACTGTGAAGAACTCAGAGGTTACACTGGCTGCTGCTACTCTTTATCTGAAACACCCAAGTTTCCTCCCTCCTTAAGCCCATTTGAACCCAATAAAAGACTGTACTTACCGGCCTTAATGTGAACATCCTGACTTCTGATTTTCCCTGAAGGATTTTCAGCTGTGCAATAGTAAGTGTTATCATGGATTAAGTTATTAAAGCTTGAAGGAGGGAAGGGGAAAATTTGGAGAGTGCCATTGGGGTGGACGTGGCGGATCCCTGGGACATCGTAGATCTCCTCACCCGTTGCTAGGTACCATCTGAGTGTCACAGGAGGGATCCCTGCTGCTGGACAGGGTACCAGTGTCCCTGTAGTGCTAGCAAACACTACCTCTTGCAGAGATGCATTGACAAAATATAGACTGGCATGTAGATCTTCACTGAAAACTGCAAGACAAAAAAAAAAAAAGAAAAAACCAGACCTTGAAAACCTTGGAAATTTCAGTTAAGACAATTCAACTGCTACTTGTCACAAAATCAAACCCAAAGCCTAATAAAGATAATCAAAACATCTGGATCCTGATGAAAGCTCTAATATAATGTTTCTCATTTTAGCAGGAAATATCTCCAGATTAAGCACACTAAGTAGTTTACATGCAAAAGTAAGATGGGAAATCTCTTTCTTTGTAGTGTAAACTGAAACATCAGATCACTTTTGCTTTTGCTGATGCAGCATTCTTTGTAAGGCCAGGAAAACTCCAGCAGTAATCTTCTTCCATGAAATATCTAGCAACTAAATTTCTGCCTGGGACACAGGCAGTTTCTGTTCACATTTATAAATTCATTTTTACAGTCTTTCCATTGCAAAATTATTTATAAATTAATAAAAAGAACTGAGCAAACAATGAAAAAATTGTCCATAATTCCATAATAAAAATACATACCCATACTTAATACAGATACAACTTAATAAATACACTATATAATTTAATCAGCTCTTTCTAACAAAGACCTACAAACCTAAGTACAGAATATACTTATGCTAATCCTGGTGCTGCCATCCTTGTGACTATAGACCCCCTTCCAACCTTTAACTACATATTCTGCAACACTGAAAAAAAGTCAGTATTGGTCAGAACACAAGATCAGCCCTCATTCTTCTGAACACTTCTGCCATAGGCTATTCAGCTATTACCCAAAAGGCTTTCAGGCTCTAGCTATCTTAAAGGTTCCTCAACATTTCATCAAAAATGCCTTTCTAACTCTCTCTGTCTGAGAGCATATCAGCATAAGGTATGATTTTTGTTTTCCAATAAATGGTAGAGACATTACCAATACCACCACGCTGCTGTACATTTGCATATACAGCTCACTTTAAAAGAATCTGCAAATTTTGCTTGACACAATCACAGAAACTTGCATATTTCACTATATCTTGAGTGCAGTAGATTCTAACATGATTTTCTAAAGCAAGTCTGGTAAGAAGTAAGTTTTTGAAAAGGTGACCATCATGCATCAAACCCAGGAGAACATCAATGTGACAGATATCAAGGTTAGCCTACATTTGCACAAGATGGATGCTATTGTCCTGCAGAAATAACCTGCAATCTCAATGCTAAGTCATGAAGTGCCTTGCCTACCTCTACCATTTAGTCTTATGGTAGCTCGGAGCACACAGTGGACTACTTTTTCCTTCTCTGTTTTGACATCTTGAGAAATAAAGGTGGGAAGACATTCTCTTCTAAATATCATCTTGGTATTGGCCATCAGGAGAGACTACCTCAAAAAGAACAGAACTGACTCTGGGAATCCCTAGAAAGAAAAAAGTAAGAGAGACCCTCCTTAAAGCAATAGGGAAAAATATCTGGCATGCAGCAGACAGCCAGATAAATGGGCATCACAGAATGGGGTGAAAAGCATTTGGAGATTCAGAAAGAATAAATTTCAAGCACTGGAGCTGACAAGTCTCTGCATATAGATGAGACAGGTACTAGTACAGAATAAAGTCCATTGCAAGAAACAAATTCTTCCTAGCTGGCACAGCCCTAGTAGAAACATGGGTATCTGGAAAGCAAAAATAGGCATAATAGGACTAAGCATGGAAAGAAGCAGGGCTGAGTAAGATGGTGCCACTTTTACATAATCACATTTCTAATTATAGTCGTACTTTGAAGCAGAGAACAGTATTGTTGGTAACATAATAGAGAACTTAAAAAAAAAATTGGCATTGTTCATCTGCTGTACAAGCTATTCTCTACAAATACAAGTGAAACAATCACAAGGGCATTTTAATTTCCATTGGCCAACAAGACATTCACATAGAAGTAATAAATACAGTTCACATTTGCCAACTTCTATTATGCTATGCTGATTCTTAACAGACGTTCACGTAAAAATGGTAGAATTGCTGGCTGAGAATAAAGAGGTGAATACCAAATTGCAAATGCCATAAAAACAGAGAATATTGGGAACTATGTTTGACACTTCCATAGAATCTAACTTTCTAATCAAAATGCAGCACAGCTGAACTAGAGACTCATACTAGCAGCACATAACAATGAATTTTTCCAGCTGCTCTGTATCCCCTGTAGAAGCTTTCACTATTTCTGACAAACTTTCCATCCATCAGCCTATATAATAGTGCTTCATTTTAAAACAACATCTGGTACACATTCATCTTAATGGCAGACACAAACACACTAAGAACCCCAGAAAATAATTGCAGTGCTATAATACATACACATATACACAAAGCTGACAATCCAGATGTGTTTTTTGGTAGAAAACAATGTGTAAGCTACTTGGATACATTCAACAACAAATGAGATTTCAGAATCTTTTATTAAAAAGATATTTCTCTACAACGTTCCATAGGAAGAAAGCGATTAGCTGAATAACAGAACAAGTAATACATCAAAACCTAATTGAAACTGAGACAAGTCAAAGACGATATGTAATTATACGTTACTTAATGGTAAAATATGATCCAAATAAATGCCATATTTTACAGTAAGCAGAAGAAAGCTCAGACTAAAAGTTGCAAAGTACGTTGGTAGGGAAATCTGATGAAAGTTACAGATATAAAACAGTAAAGAGAAATAACTGAAGAATAGAATTTTAAAAGTAAGAGTATAAGGCTTCTAAAAAAAAATTTAAAAAGCTTTTAAAGTATTTTGTCTCCAGAACAATAGCTAAAATTGTGAGGTCCAAAGCAAACAGACCAAGGCCTGTCCCCAGAGTCAGATCTGCAGTAATTGACCTCTACAAAACTTCAAGGCCAGATTTGAAATAGCTTGCAGTTGAGTCTGACTACACTTGGCCTGGACAAAGAGATTACATCACTTAGCAGTCCAAGGGAAGGAAAGTCCAAGATTCCTCCTGAATAAGGTTTATTTATTACTGAAACCAATAATGCTTGAGGGAAACAGGAGGATGCCTGCACCTCAGGTGACAGTCTGCTCCTGAAAGTACTTCAGGGCAATGATGCAAACATCTATGGCCTTAACCATGTGGTTAGAGGAGCACATAAACAGTTTCTCAGACAATAGAAAACAGGTCAAGAGACACTTCTTGAATCTTAGGTTAAATAGATATTGTTATCCTACTCATAAAACAAGAATGGGAAAGAAGGAAGGAAGGATACATTTTTTGCAAGTTTAGTCAAAATTCCTTAGACTCAGCTACTTGAAGAGATAAGGGAAACCGACAAAGTATAATAGGCAAGATTTCTCCAGATTTTCAGGGGAGGCAGTGCTGCTGCATTGTGCCTAGCAAAGTGCTGAATATGTCAGCCAGATAAAAAATTTCTTTTAGCACTTGAGAAATCTCCTGTCAAGTAAACTGGTCTATCTCACAGGCTTGTTGGTGGGGCTGCATGTCTTATCACACTCAGAAACAGAAGGTGAGACTGAGCACTGTATAGCCAGTTTGGTTATACAGAATATAAACAGACTGGACAGAGATAGGTACAAAGAACTAGACTGGGCTTTGCATTTACTATACCTGTACCTGTTGGCATTGCTAAGACTGGACTCACTTCTTCGGTCTGTACAGAGGTGACCTCTACTCTCTTCTGGCACGTCGCTCCTTCCTTCAGGTCTCCAGAGCACTGCAGCTCATACTTATACACATGCAGTGTATTTTAAGGTATTTTCTAAGAGTCTAGCAAATAACACTTGTGATAATTCTACCTAAAAGGGTGTCATTTGTCAAGACTTCATTATATATTACAAAAGACAAAACTGGCTGAAACTGATGCTTCATAATCCTTCTGTTTGATTGGCAGAAAGAGGTATCACTGAGATGTAAGAGTGAAGACTCTGAATTTAAACCACCATACTGGATCAGGCTTGGACTTGCTCTGTGTAGGATCTCAAGTCCTGAAGGGATCAGCATCAGCTGCAACAAAAAGTTGAAAGAAGACATGCAAAAGGAAACCTTGAAACTATCTGTCCAAGGGAGATCTTCCTCTTCACTTCCTCCATCGTTCTCTCTGTCACCCTTCAGACTACTTCACCTTTAAGAACCTTTACTGTAATGATGCACAAAGTGAAAACTTTCATGAAGTTTGCATGTAAAATAAGATAATTGTTTCTCTGTTCAACTCAGAGCCAGAATGCAATGCAGAGGCTCGGTGTTGTGCATTTCCTTTTCATCATGCTCTCTTTCATGTTTTAGTATGTTTAAATGACATGCTTGTGATTTTTAAATCTAGCTTTTTGTGCTTCACAGTATTCCAAAGCCCTCTTTCCATATTCTACAATTCACCACTTAAAGCCCTAGTTTTCTCTTCAGTTCTTGAAAGAACTGAAATACCTTTGGACAACAGAAAAAATCAACGTATTTAAAATATTAATAAAACATCTCCAATAAATTAATTGATACTTATATTTAAATTGCCTTCCCTGTCCTTTTCAAAGGCTAAATGTAATTTCTGTAATGTTTATGCAAGGGGAACATTTGGCCCCAAATGAATAACTATTCCAAAACAAAGGGAAAATTATTTCTCATCCCTTTGATTAATCAAATTCAGCTTGAAATATTTACATAGATGAAATAAAAGATATGAATCAAAGCAAGGATCTGGAGCAAAGAGACCTCTGAGTTTATTTAGATAAAATAAAAATTGAAGTAGAAAAGATAAATTATGTAATTAAGTGGTTGACTGCTTTCCTGCACTACAGCAGCTCTATAGCAACAGCCTTAACTGTCTTACAGTGGAATGTAAAGTTTGCCACAGCCCCAGACATTAATATTTCTTCTCATTTTCTTCTCAGTGATGTTGTGAGTGATGAATTGGACAACAATCAAGTATTTTCTTTAGATTAAATTTTAAGAATTTCTCACTCTTAAGTACCAACAACATAAACAAAAGAAACCTAGAAGCAAACCCAAGGAGTGTAATAAAAAAGTGAAAATAAAAAAGGACAATATAAAATGAAATCTAAATTTTGCTTCTGTCAGAAATCAGCCATCCAGAAGCACTCCTTTTTCAGAAAGCGCCTTCCTCTTTCTTACTCTTTCAGTCTGCACTAGAAATAGTAGATGCCTGGGACCACTTTGTACCATGATGGGACAACACACTCCAGCAAAAGGTGATGGTTGGGAAAATTTGCTGCAAGCATCTTCTCAGCCACATAAAGCAGGTGCCACGCAGGATGAGACACAGTCTCTTGAGCAGCTAAGTGACTAGGAACTCGGGTATTCTCATCAGGCATCAAACTCTGATCAAAATTTAAGGAAAAGAAAAAAGAAAAATTAATACCCTGCATGCCCTCTGGAGGATACTTTTCCCTGAGACTCCCTAAGCATTGTGCCCAGATTAAGAGAACAGCTTTTTTAAGTGTCTTGCACAGCTAATATAGGATGACATCACAACCTAGAGGCAGTTTAGACCCCACTTTTTGAGGGCAAATCACTCACTTCACCTGGTCCTTCATCTCTACCAGTTAGGGATAGTTTAGGACAACTCTCCATCTTTCTTAAAGTCCTCAGTTAATTGAAGACTAGCACAGCTGACCCTATATTTTAACTTCTGGGTGAATGTTTGTTGTCTACAGTTACAGATCCTTCTACTGTGAGTCCAGTCCATCTGGCATACACAATAGCCTAAAAGCATCACATCCTTTCCAAGTTCTCACACCAGCAATTCCACAGTGTATCCCCAGGTTTAAGAAAATTTTAAAAAAGAAAAAACCCAAAGATGCTTCATGCCCAGAAAAGGGTGGGGGAAGGGAGGGGGCAGAGTGAGGGGAGGCAGAGAAGAGGTTATTTGCATAAAAAGAAGGAAAATGAAAAAAAAGACTGGTGGAACTTGGAAGGGATTTTTAAGGGAACTTTTCAGGACCCCAGGGCTCATGAGGTATCTGGTATCAGCCAGACTGTTCGTTTTCCACTAGCCTGAAATCAGAGTAGGTAGAGTTTATCCTTCCTTTGAATGCAGTGCCTTTGCATCTTGTTTTATTTGAAGCTAAGGAAAAAAGTATGCACGTCTGCAAGGGAATATTCCACTTGACATTAGTAAAATATGCATTTGCCTTTTAGGGTTTGTGAAATTTTGGTATCCAAATATAACAAAACAACTGAGAAATTTAAAGAACAGAATTTAAGCCCCATTTCCATATAGTCAGTGAAAAAGAATGAAATTCTCATTGCCAGAGGAAAATAAAATACTGATTATTCACTATAAGGTAAAAGACAAATATTAGGCAAGACAATTTAATGGAATTTATGCAAGAACCAATCAAAAATATCCCCAAAACTTTTGTAAGAAAATAGCTGAAGACATCTAAACAATGAATTATGTGTAAGGAAATGGAATTAACAGGATCATACTACAGGTTAATTACCCTGTCAACATCCAAACAATATAGTATTCTAGGATAATCTTTTTTGCATAAACACACACAGAGAACTGATAAATGAAACATTTCAGGCTGCACTGCTGTGCCTTTCAAACCAGCAGTAGAAGCATTACAAATGTAATCACAGATATGCTAATTACTCAGTGCAGAACACAGACAGCGAAAGATGGGTCTGGGTATGTGGTAGGGTATAATGCTAGCAAGCTATATCACTATTTAGGATTTTTTTTTTCAAAATTCCTTAATGTATCACCATGACTGAGTTATTTGTTTTAATTTGTTTATTTAAAAAAAAAAAAAGCTAGATAGGCCCTTTTCTCCTTTCCTCCAATACATTTCCCCTTGCCAAATTTAAAAAAAAGCCCTTATTTTAAAAGAAGAAAAAAGTTATTAGACACCTACAAAAATAATGTTGCTATCACTACTCAATTATCAAGTAACAGGCTATGCAAAGTGACCTAGAGAAATTACTTCAGCTATTGTGAAAGGATCAGAGTGATGAGGCATTACAATAATCCATCTGTGATCATGTCTCCCTCTAGGGGTTTTATCTAATGACTAACATATAAGGTTGATAAATATTATACATTTTATTAAAGTAAAACAAATGGTCTTTGATAATTTTGGCTTTGATTCTGACAGGAATTTCATATGTATTTCTAAATTGAAAAGGATTGAATATTCCTCTCTATTTGGGGAGGAGGAAGGGTAAAGCACAACTCAGACAAAGCATTAGTTTCAGGTGAAGGCAAGATAGGTGTCTTCAAGAACAGGAAACAGGAAAACAGCACTGGATAAAGATGCTTTGACCAGACTCGCAAGTATGTCTTACTAAAAGGAACAAAGAGAACAAAGAAAATAGAAAACAACACTAAAGAAAAATTACGAGAAGATACTAAAATCAACACAAAATTGTTTTAATATCGAAAACAAAATGAATGTACAAACTGATTTGATATTACAAATATAATTAACAAAGAGATGAGTATATTAAACTACTACACTAATAAAAATAAATACAAAAGCACCACAACCCACAACAGTTTTAAGTCATATCAACAATGGAGTCAAGGGAAAAATGTTTGCTATCATCCAATTGGATCTCCTTGATCAACATTAATTTCTTGTAAACTGCTGAGAAAAGCAGAAAAAAACCTTTTTTTTTTTGTCTACTATTGTCATTTGCAAAAACGAAGATAACCCTGCGTTGGTCATATTACGGATGTTCACAAGAACAATGAGCAGAAAAACCTTCCTCCTCACACCTCAAAAATATATCTTCCAGTAGCAAATGCTGAAGCATCCATTTCCCTGACAAAACAAGTTTTTCTGATACTTCTTGCAGAGGCCTCCTAAACAGGTAACAAGTAAAACTGACAAGAATCTTTTCCACCATTTTTTCAACTAGAAAACATTAACCTGTCCACCTGAGCTTTGCATGGGTGAGCATCTAGTCATCCTCAACAGGCTGACCTGCTGGGCTTGAAGTGAGCCCCAAGACCTGCTGGGGACTCCATCAGTGTGGGGAAAGGGCAGAGACCCCATGCACCTCAGAGTGGCACTTTAAAACCTGAAATCTCTGAATTTGACCAAAACACTCTTTACTTTCTCTTTGTGGTGACTTTCAGAGGCTCTGAGGAAGCCAGAAGACAAAATGATTCCTGATTGCTCCTCACCAGCCGTTCCTCCTAGACTTGACGTCCAGGGCATAGTGGCCAAAGAGTGTCCCAGGAGACAGGCAACGGGGAAGATGGCATATGGGAAAAAAGGGATGAGGGGCAGTGGTAGGCAGAGGCCTTCCCTCTACCCCAGGTCCTACTTCTTCTCCCATCTCCTGAGGAGCAAGTGTAAGGAAACAAAAAAGGGGTGGCAATATAGCTGAGATGGAGACCCTGGAAGAAACCTGGCATAGGCCCATTGTCAGTTATTTATGTCTTTCCTGGTATAAAGAAAGGCTCTGAGGGAATCAGGAGAGCGCTAGTTTGCAAAATGTAACATTCCAAAATTGTCCTCTACAAAAAAATTGAGTTATTCACTAGGTTCACTGTAGGAGGTGCCCACTTTCAGTAGTCAATGCAGAGATGTGACTTAACATATGGTAAAATAAAAAATTTAAGTAAAAAGCATTTATTGGATGTTCAAGTAGTTTTGTAAATTGTTATAACTGCTACTGCAGTACAAAGCAATAGAGAAAAAAAAATAGACTACAACGAGCATGGATGAGCTAGTTGGCTTTTGCACTATCTTAACATATATGATTGCATATCATTCAGAAAGTAAAAAACCTTTTCACAGCATATAATTTCCCAGTGCAAAACTGCTTCCCATGAAACATGTTGTATAATGGTAGCCAGTATTTTAGGGCTAAACAGTATAAAATTATAACGTGTCCACCAAAAGGAACAAAAAAAAGTAAATTATGCTTTTTCAAATTGCTACTCTGATTCAATGTGCCAGTGCTAAACCTTTTATTCCAAAGGGGTATTCATTTGAATCTGTTTCAAAATCAGAACCACTAATGAGGATAATTAGATATGCAATTGTTTTTTGCCTACAAAAAGTGATCACTACAGAAAAAAGCATACAGTACTACATTATCATTCTCATAGGACAGAAACTTCCATTAAATCAAAGCAGGCTTCCACAATTAAAAGTTCCTCAGGTGAAACCATAAAAAGAAGCCAAACTCACAAACAAGTTGCATCTCTGGAAGGAGGAGAAGTGTGGGAGTGCACTACAGAGATTCGACTGCACAGATAAATGTTGAGTGGCAAATGCAATAAATGCAAGTGATGGGAAGAATATTGTGTTGGTGTTTTAAATGTTTACTTTTAATTATGTGTTTAATACTGTATTGAATGAAAGGAGAGAGATTCACAATGGAGAGGCATTTCAGTTTGGGCTATGAACTACCAGAGTAAGGCGTATTTTCTCTTATTTAAGCTAATAGAGAGAAACTGTAGAAAAACCCTAAAACAATACAAATAAATAATTGTTAACTTGGAGACAAAAAAAATGTGCATCTTTGCCTCTTGAAACAAGAGCCAATGCATAACCTCAAAAACAGTCGTTCCTATCTCGAACACATTGCGAGAACACCAAAAGCAACCATGTAGAAATGAGAAGAGCCTTGGCTTTATTTTTTCTCACTAACATGTTTTATAAGCAAGAGGAAAAGATAATTAGCTGTGTCACAGAGTTCTGAAAAATTGAATTAATCAATACTTGAATAGCTTTTCTTCTGACTGATTTACAAAATTACCACTTTTCCATGAGCAGAGTCATTACTTGCAAGGATTCATTGGCTGAGTTCTAACAACTTTCGGTCTGGGGCTTGTCTGCAAATCCTGCAGCTGACCTGACACTTTCATATAATGTTCTGCTGGCCACCTACATCACATCCTAATAGGACAACAGAGCTTCACAACTGAACAACAGCAATGGATAGCATACTTCTCATCAGACCCATGCAGGAAAATGCCAAATTTCAAAAAATATCTCTTCCACAAAGATGATGAAAGTAAAAGAGATCAAAATTTTCAGTTAAAGTAATTAAGTGGCAAGATGCTTCACAAAATTATATGAGAGTATATTTTAGACCAGAGCAGTCAGATATGTTATAAGTCCCATGATGTGTTCACTTTTCTGTCAACTTTCCAACATCCCAAATGAATGCTCTAACATACATGTGAGCCAGAATCTGCAAGAACTTTCATCTGGATGCAGAAAACAGTGAGGACACCCTTCTGGGATGGGTTCTTATTCTCCGATTTTTCTTGTGGTTGACCAGAGTTAGTACCCTCCAGATTAAGCAAGCCTTCCAACAACCAAGCTATAGGAAACTAGAGAAGGAGAGAAAAACCAAGAGACTTGTAAATTCCAACCTCTCCGTTCTGTTATTCCACATCATGGTTATTACGGAGTATCCTCAGAAGTGGCCCACAAAAGCCAGGTCAGCTAATTTCTCTCATGCCCTCAAGAAGCCTTAAAGAGCTCTCAGTAATAACAATTACAGGCTCAGCAGGCTTCTGCATCTACAGCCTGGAAGCAATCTTTGTTATCATAGCTGAAAGTTGAGCATTAAAAGCTTCTGTAAATCCAAAGCAGGGTTGAACATGTACCACAGAAAACTCTATCCCAAAACTCTGAGAGGAAAGAAAGGAGAAGGAAAACAGAAGGAAAAATCTGGATGATGCTCAGCTGTATCCCACTCCCCCTCCCTGCTCAGCTACTTGGGGAGAAAAGCATGTTCTCCTTGGAGGGACTCAACACTGGGAGAAAAAATATTGCCCCAAAATAAAGATAAGAATGGAGATCTGCAGTTAAGCTGAGCCTATGTAGCTTCTACCCAGACACTATCAATAAGCTGATCCAGTAACTGCAAGCATGAAAATCTGAAACATATGCTAATAGGCATCAGCACATGAACCACAAGGTTTTACTGCAAAAAGTCACTCAGAAATACTGCTAAATAGCTTGTCATTAAAAGAAAATACAGAAAGAATTAGGTCATCACTTTGACGGTACACTATTTCCAACATAGATACCATTTTGCTTACTTGTTAGTCCCTGCTAAAGAAAAATGCAAAATCGGCTCACCAGGGCCATGGGGATAAGCAGAGAATGAGTGTAAGCAGAACAGTGTCTCCAGTGCTGCCTGAAAAACAGAGTTCTTCCAGACAGTACTAAAGAAACTTGTAGTACTGAACTGTACAGTATTTTCTAATTAGCAAACGTTGAACAAAACCTGTAGTCTTAATAGTCCCAAGTCACGACTACTGCCACTAACACATCAAGGACAAAATATAGTATTAGTGTGGTGCATCATTTGCATCACAGATCATAAAGTATAGTGGTTTAAGAGCATTTCCATTCAAGAAGCATAAGTTTACTACACCTCATCTCTCCTCTGTGATTCTTTCCCTTTTATCTCAAGCTTAGCTGCAAGTGAATTAACCAAGAAAGAGTCCTTGTTCCACAAGTCTGCAGATGCAGAACAAGTCAGGGCACCTGAAAATGCAGCAATGGAAAAAATTCCCAAGCCACAGGCAAGACTATAAATAACCTTGCAAATTACTCCGAAGGGAGGAAACCCCTGAGCTGTAGAAATGGCTGTGGAGCAAACCCTTGCCTGAATTAGAAACCCCTTCAAGAGCATGGCCACTTGACATTTGGATTTGCTGGTCTTCTGTACATTTTCAAACCACTGTAGAACATGCAGCATGTCTTAAGCATTTTGCTGCACTAATGCTACTTCACAACTGTGCTAGATTTTTTCCACCCATAGGGACAAGTTCTCAATTTGACTATATTCTTTCTGACAGTTTGCCTGTCATATTAGACGATGCTGGCTTAGGCTGAGTCACAGCAGCATCCCAACCGCAGAACAAGAACAGCCCTTACCCGTGCACCACACACAGCACCAGCAGACGAACACAGAGTGAAGAGGGCACAGCTGCCTGTCTTGCTCGAGGGATGGCTCTCAAGTAATGCAGAGTTCAAAAACAGGGGAGGGGGAAGAAAGGGCAGGGTGGAACACCACACAAACAGCACATACCAATTACCTCTGGCCAGCACAAACAGCCAGTACCAATAGGTCTGAGCAGATAGTCTCAATTCTGCAAAGCAAACAGAAGTTGTACACAATACTGACTATTTTAATAATGAAATTGATGAAAGGTTCTTGAAGTGATTTGGCCCTAGTAAGCATCAAAATAAAACCAGTACTTATGTAGGCATTAAGTAGCTCAAATACTGCAACACAACAAGGCATAATGAAGAAAAAAAAGCATCATTAGCATGTGTTATTGTTCAACATTTCCCCTAAACTGCTTCTGAGATCACCATGATGCACTAATTTTTGTTTAGCTCTCACTAAACAAAAAGAAAGCAAAATGTACTCGCATTCATGGATACTGCTGTAGAAGACTAGAGCTATGACAAATTACTGCAGCCTTAATAAGAAAACCACCAAAAACAAAACTAGATTTTCACTCTATCACTTCAAATGAAAAAGAAAAAAAAAAGGTAGATCTGAAACAATTTTTCAGGACCTTATTTTGTTTCTTAACAAAACCAAACAAACTGTAACTTATGTTATGTTCAGTACTTGAACAACTGCAGTCTACTACTCTGTCATGAGCTTACAATATGATTCATATAATATAACATGCACAAAAAATACTAATATTTCAAAATACACACAAAACATTACATTTATTTTATGCAATGCAAGGTAAAACCTCAATAAGATTTTTTTCTGTAGGAGGAAAGGTTAAATTAAATACACCTAAAGTAAATTAAAATGAAAACATCTCTCAATTTTTATATAACGTCTAAAATGGAGAAGAGATACTATCAACATTAAAATAAGTTTTCTAAGAGTATTTTAACTTTCTGAATGATCCCAAGATAACATTCAGAGTTTGTAAATGACAAATTCAGCAACATAATCAGTTTAGAAAGATAAGTATATATGAAAATACTATGGAGATGGCAATAGAATGAGCATATAGCACACATTTACATTTCAGATACTCTTGACAAAATACAAGACTAATTTGCCTTGAAGGCCTCTTTGTTTACCTGAAAAATAAGCACATGGATTGTTGAACTGTGACACAGAAATTCTTGACTTCTGTTTTAGTCCCCCTCTCCATTAGGCTTCCTGTACCACATCAAGGCAATCACAAGCCTCAAAGCGCAACAGCAAAACACAACTTTCTTAGAACTTCAGTGAAATTTGAACACTGAAATACCAGTGACAATTAGTACTTGAGCCTTTCTCATGTTTTCTGGCAGTTTAAAATATAAATAATAACATGCCACTCCCTTGCTTAAGTGCAAGGAAAAAAAAGAAGTCCTTGCGCCTTCTTTGCAGCAGAACTTTTAGGTTTCATAATATCATTAGTAATATGAACCACAGCTAAACTTACAAATACCTACCAGTCCACTATGTAATGTTATCATCTTTACATTGTGGATTCAGCTTTCATATGTATTTCTCTTCTTCAATTATATACTGTAAAACAGATGGTCTACAGAAGCTTTTTGATAAATGTATCCAAAAGTATAAAAAGTAGCATCAATGACCTGCAGTGAGGGACTGACTGTAGCAGAATGTTGTTTAAAACTCACACCCCTAAAGTAACGGCAATATGAATCTCTTACTACATTGTTGCAACTTCAGTCTAAACAAATCTGTTCTCTTCCAGCTTCCCTAACAGAATACTTTCACAAAGAATAGCAGCACAGACTCATTTATTTTGATACCAGTTTTGGCAGTAGGATGACAATGTTCTCTATAAATCTTAGTGAAAGAAAAAATAATTCTTAAGTCTTCAGTTTCTTTAAAATAAATCAATACCATTTTTTGCATAACAGTAGAATAGAATGTTGCACTAAATGCCCATATACTCATCATCTGTGCTCCAAGAGAGGCTGATAAAGGATGTTTAGGGAAGAGCCTGTCACACTCCTTTCCTAGTGGTGACAGCTAATTTAAAGTCCAATATAGCACAACTAACTAGAATTACCTTTTCTGTTTGTAAAGTTCTGCACTCATTTTCTTCCCCCACATGCCATTTTATTTCCCATTATTGTATGATCTCTCTAACTCTTTCCAGCCCATCTTGCACATAAGTAGAGATATCTAGAATACTCTTCCATCAGAAGAATCCAATGTTATAACCTTCTTCAGTTCAATTATGGATATGTTGAACAACCCATAGAACAGCACAGATCCCTGACAGTGTTTTCTCTCCGAAATGAAAATAGATTACATGTTGCCCATTTCTTTTCTAACCTTTCATTAATCTCAGTGAGGGCCCCTGTTACCCCATGGCATCTTTCTTTCATATTATTTGATATGACACATCGATGAACTCTTTTTAAAGATCTGGTTTTGTTATACCAACTACATTCTCCTTGCTCAGCTTCTTCAATTCCTTCAGGAAAAAAAAATGGCAACAATTTGCAAGGAATGGCTTTCTTTTGCTAAGATTTTGTCAAACTTCTTTTCATCATAGATTACATTTACCTATGTGTTCTAAGAACTTTGTTCTTTCTTAAGGCCTGCTAGCCTATAGTTGTCTACCTTAGTCCTTAAAAACAACAAAACCCTGTGACATTAAGCATCCAAAGAAAAATAGCAATTCTAAGTCAATACAAGGAAAAGGTTAAAGCAGTCTGTTGGTTATAGACCAACCAATGGTTACATCATTTCTCCAGGTAATTATACGTCTATTTTTAGACTCTTGAAGGAATCTCACCCATGTCTGGCGATTCATTGACATTCAATGATTCAGTTCCTTCTAGAATTTCTTCCACCTGCAATGATCCTTTAGACAAGGTGCACAGAGTGATTAGGTTTTCTAGTTAAGGTGTGCAGTAAATTCTAACATACTTATCCTGGAAATGGACTGAAAAATTGCTCCTGTGAAACCTACCTATTTGCAAGCACTTTAGGTCTTGAGAACTGACAGTCCACACAGATCATGCACCTCATGTGCAGTAGGTCTGACATGTCTAGTTTTGGATCTTTCGTACACTACATTTGGGACTACAGGGGAACCAGAGATGGACAGCCCCAACCTGAAAATATCTCTGCTGGTAAGAGTATCATAACTGAGACAAAGAGGAGATCAATGCAGAGAATTCATGTGGCTTTTCTGCAACAGCTTTGGCTCTCTAAAGATTTCCCTTGTTCCTTTGTCAGGTTCACCTGATCCTTTATCCATAAGATGAGATACCTCTCAAGATCTGTTTTGGTATGATTCATTGTGAACAGGCATTTCACTTGGTAAGCTTCACTTCTTTGTTGTGCAACTTGCATGTTGGGACACACACATTGTGAAGGATGCTCCTAATACCTCTGTAATCACATTCAGGTGGGATGTACAGGACAGAATACATCTAATGACTTGCCCTTTCAGTAGTTTTTAAAATTATTTTAAATTAATTTTCTAGCATCAATTCCTTAGGTACTGAGTTGCTTTGTCTTAGATGCCAATTTTCAAATACTTCGGTTATTTAGAAATTTTTCAGGATCACTATTTTTCACCTTGACTTTATCACCATTTCTTCAAGACTGAAGTATTGAACATTGATGTTCTTTGACCTTTCAGCCCTGGAAGACAAGTTCTCACCAATTGTGTTCTTGCACATTTGTCAACTCGCACTACCTTTAAGATTCAAATCATCTGTTTCCTTGTCTTGTTTTGGTTTGTATCAGACCTCAACTTACCATTAGAGATTTCTCTTTCCTCCCACAAATCTAACTCCTTCCTTTCAACACCATTTTTTTTTTCAGTTGAGTTATTGAGGCTGGGCAGATGATACAAAAGCCTACAAGAAAGGGCTAAGTATAGATCCTACTGCTCAGCCCTTTATTAGAACAAGGGTTGTTTTTTTTTTAAATAAGATCTTTCACTTCTGTTTCCTGTGTTGCTAGTATTTCTTACAATGTTACAGCCTACATCCTGTGCCAGACCAGTAGTGAGGAAGCATCTTCTCTGGAATCTCCGAACCACACCATGTACTTTCACCCATCAGCTTCATGGACAGCATTCAAATTGCTGTGACCAAGCTAACCCTAACAAGCTGCATAATACACCTTTAATGTGACATCAGTCACATTAAATCATAATATTTCACTTAATAAAACGACTGTATGTGGCAAAATAGCTTCTCCCACACACACTCCTGCTCCTAATCAGTGCTAATTAAGTATCTGCATCACATAAATTGACAGCAATGTAGATTCTGAAGCAGAGTTTAAAGTGTAAATAATGATGAGATAAAAGAGATATTTTGAGCAAAATCAAAGTATCAAGCAGTCATTATGTGTAATCACTATCACAATTTAATGACATTTCGTGCTAGAACAGCAATATGAACAGGCATTAAAGTGTCTAATATATTACTTCTTTTTTTTTCTTTTTTCTTTTTTCTTTTTTTTTTTATTAACTGCACATTTGTCCCAGCTGGTTAACAAAACATCAGCCTTGGCTTGCATCTTCGGCAGGTCAGTCTGGTGCAAACACAGTATCCAAGCCAACTACAGCTGGCAATGGACATGAGATGCAAGGAGGTCATGTTGTGGCAAAGTTTCTAATATTTATCATTTTAAATTTGCTGTATCTGTAAGTAAGAAAGTTAAAACTAGAAAGACACAATAGGAGTCTGCTATCTCATCATGCAAACAAATTCACGCCTAATATATGTGGATAACCACAAGAAGATGTGACAGAGTAATACAAAAACCCTGATTAAAGGAGTAAGAAGGAGGCAGATGAAGGAAGAATAAGACTTCTTTGCTCCCATAGAATTGATAAGCAGCAAATCATGATACAGAGGAAGAAAGCAAGGAGATCTTTTATCTGCTTTTAAATTTCCTGTAATTTTGTAAGTGTTCTCATTTTAGGATCATTTCAAGGGATAATTGAAAGAGGAATCCATTTTGTCCAGCATCACAGCCTTAGCAGGCAGTAGGTTTGCAACCATGGGCAAGTTCATTGACTTGAATTGTTTTCTTGATAGCAAGTATTATTAATACTTCAATATAGCATAGAGAAAGCATCAGAACACAGTAAATAAAAGAGAAGGCTGGGAAAACTCAACAATGAAAAGTACTGACTTCCAAGCTGTTGTTTCACCCAAAATTTTGTGAAGGGGACAGAATAGAGAGGACATGTTAATCAGAAAACTGTCCTGGTTTGGCTAGAACTGAATTGTAGAATTCCCTTTTAGTGATTCAGCAGTGTTCCCTTTAAATATACACAAGTTAATATTGGAGCTTCAGTCAGGATGTTTTCCTTATGAAGTTTATAAGGATATTTTTTTCGCTCTCATTCTCAACAGCAGCAATTTATGTTTTTCAAGGTTTCACCTGTACCTGTGTTTACAGTTTCTTTTGGGGTTTTTATTGGTGGTGGTTTTTTGTTTTGTGGGAGGTTTTTCCCTTCCCTTCCCTCTGCACAAGATAAAGGGGTAGGCAGGCAGCAGGGAGTGAGGGAAGTAAAACCCTGGGACCCTCTGGGGTAGTTGACTCAGGACAGATGATCCAGGTTATGATCCAAGCTGACCAATAAAGATGTATTCTATCCTGTAAACGTCACACTCACTATAAACTGGGGAGCTTGCAGGGGACAATCTCTGCAATGCTTCCTCCTTCTTTTTCAATCGATACCCTTCATGATGGTGGCCCATAATGGTTCCTGAGGCTTATCCCTTCCATTGCATTTTAGTTGGTGTACAGCCAGCAGCTGCTGTTTGTGAGCCAAGAATAACTTTGGTTGCTTTATTAACATTGTTCTTATTCTTGTTTCAATTAATTGGCATTATTATTACGTTTGAGTTGTTTTATTTGTTAAATAGTCTTTATCTCAACTGACATGTTCTTTACTTTTACTTTTCCAACTCCCACCCCCATCCCATCAGGGAGTGGGGGGAGCTGAGCAAACAAACTGCATGTGTTTAGATGGTTGCCGGGTTAAACCGTGACGACACATATGATCTTTAGAAATATCAGACTGTACAGCAGCATCAGTTGTGTTCAGGACTTAGAGTAATTATCCCGCATATCTCAAAATGAGAAGGTGGGAGAACTGGAATATCTTCTTCTCCCCCTAAAAGCCATGCTTCTTGAAACAGGTGATATCTGTATTCTATTATTCTAGGAATGATAATGTGAATGGTGGGAAGGTATCTGGCATTATTGGATATGTTCACCTTAAGCCATTTCCTCACAGATAAGAGAAGCTGATCCATAAATTAAGAAATGACAAAATCATAATATTCTCCCTTAGTGACGGATTGGTTGCAAAAAGTGTTAAAAAAAATAAAACCAAACCAAACAAAAAACCCCTACCAAACACAAAAACAAAAACAAAAACAAAAACAAACAAAAAAACCCAAACAAAACAGAACAAAGTCAAAATACTTATATTTCCTTATCAAAAAGTCTGGAATTTTTCACTTTGCTGTATCACCTGCAAAGATGTACACTCCAGACACCGGTTAAATTTAAACAGGCAAATCAAATGGGCAAATTAATGGTCAAATGTACAATGGTTGATAACATAAGGATTATTTTGTTAGCTCAAACTAGTGGCCCACTTGCAGTGCTGCATGGCTGGAGATGATAGTGCAAAAAGTCACAGATGTACAGGTGCATAATCATCACTACTCAACAAAGGCCGTAACCCTATTTTCTTCTCTGTAGTTAAACCACAGGAGAACTGAGAGTTTATATTCCTTCCATAATTTGTTTGCATTAACCACAACAACCTGGGATATTCTGGCTACCAGTAGAGAATTTCACTCCCTCTTTAGTTGTTCTAAAGCTCCCAGCTTTAAAATAAAAAATACAATAAATAAAATAAAAAAGAAGGGCAATCCAACCAAACCTCCCAATCCCACACACAATGTACTTCACATCCATATTTGTCCAATTAAAAATGCCCTCAATTCAACATTTTCGGATAAATTGTCAGTCTCTGTAGTATATAAACAGCTAGTTTGACATTCTTTTCAGCAAAATTTTGAACATCTTGGTTTGCTTTATTATTCCATAGTGAAACTGAACACTTGGCCTAAGCCTGTACCTATATTTAATGGCTTGTTTTCACTCTCCCATTGATCTGTTGTCATGTTTAATCAAGATGACAAAAAAGAGCAGCAAGTAGGGTAGGCTTCAAGTACTGCACATTTAACTACATGAAGGACTCAGTGGGGATGAAGGGGATAAATTGACCTTTGTATCAGTTTTCATGAGCTTAAGTGTCCTTTCTAGCCTCTCAGAATTTTAACCCTGAATGTGGGGAAATAAAGTAATTCTATGTTTGAATTAAGCAAAAGGTCACCCTGAGGAACAGTTTTACTTTTACATATGACTTTCTTTAGAATATTATTATCCAATAAAAAAATAGCATAAAAATTTGAGAATACAGGTGATTACAGAAGGATAGAACAAGAACAATTGTGGCAAGCAGGTATTTTTAGGTTTTTCTAGTCAATGATACACCAGCATATCACCTTCCCTTCCTGAAGGAGATGCACGCACACACAAATAAGGGAACTACTTTTAACATTATTTAAAACAATAACACAGCAGTAGGATGCATCATACCATGCAGATACACTGCATGTAGAAACCTAATGCTTTCATTGTTCAGCTGATACAACAGTTTCAACACGGATTTTAAAAGGGTCTTACTTTCTGTATTTCGTATCTTTAAGAAGCTTGGAAATAACTTCTTTCTTCCAGATTCCAGCCCTTGGGATTTTTATTCTGTGCGTGTATATATCTTACTAATAAATAATAATGATTGATCTGGTGGGAAAAAGGCAAGCAAGCACATCATGTTACACAGATCACAACCACTACACTGAACTTAGTATTCAAACTGAATGCTGTTCTTAACAGCATAATCAGTTTCTCTTTTTTTAAAATGCACAAATAAAATATCAGATAACTACTAGAACTACTTTGGGGATGGTATGTGAGCCCCACTTTGTAGTTCCCAGCAACCTGTCCTCCGATCATGTTGAGTCTTCATCCGAAACGATAAACTTGGAGAACAGATCTTAGATATAACGAACTAAAATTTATCAGAAATAACGGAATAGAAATTTCCCACTGAGACCTATGCAAGCAGGAAAAGCTAAGTTATCTATATTTTGTTGATGTGTAAGTACAGTTTTACAGTATACAATAATGATATTTGGAATTGTTTATATAGCTGAAATCTGGTTTTATCCTGATAACAAGGACATGTAATATCCATGTATTAAGCCATCTCATATAGCAGCAGGAGTTTTGCTGCAGCACAACTACGTGTGCAGCATGCTTTGATACTCAAGGAGGTTTAGCTGCCTGGAGCTGTTTATATGCTGAGGCTACTCTGCAACCGCTGAGACTACTCTGCAACCTCTGAGCCATTTTGCTATGAGGTAAACTATTTTGTAAAGCCTTTGACACGGTCCCCCACAACATCCTTCTCTCTATCTTGGAGAGGTATGGATTTGATGGGTGGACTCTTCAGTGGATAAGGAATTGGCTGGATAATCGCATCCAGAGAGTAGTGGTCAATGGCTTAATGTCCAGATGGAAGATGGTGGCAAATGGTGTCCCTCAAAGGTCTGTATGGGGACCACTGTTGTTTAATATCCTTATTAATGATACTGACAGCAGGACTGAGTGCACCCTTAGCAAGTTCGCTGATGATACCAGGCTAGGTGGTGAGGTTAATGTGCCAGAGGGATGGGATGCCATCCAGAGGGACCTGGACAAGCTGGAGAAGTGAGACCAGGTGAACCTCATGGGGTTCAACGAGGCCAAGTGCAGGGTACTGCACCTGGGTACGGGCAATCCGCATTACGAATACAAGCTAGGAGATTATGTGCTGGAAAG
>NW_010207957.1:0-7162 GCF_000695765.1 Mesitornis unicolor
CCTCTTCTGAAGGCTTCCTCAAGGTCATGAGTCCACGTAACCTGGCAAGGGTTCCAGCACGTGTAAGACACTTCTCACTGCCACCAAGAAACAGAAATTAAGAAATACAACCAGTTCCCCTGGAGAAGGATCGCCCAATGGATGGGTTTAGAGAACATGAGGCCTCTGAAAGGATCCCAGAAGGTAAACCCACCAACAGCCACTTGCTGTGAGCAGGAAGGGAAGCTTCTACTCCTGAAAGAGTTTCACAGTGTTATACGTTAGTATTTTGCATTGAATCTTAACAACTTCTGTGTCTTCAAATCTCTTTTGAAGAAATGGTGTAGAAAACCTAGAGGGAATGCAAGCAGCCAAGTGTTTCTCTGGTACGGGGCCAAGAAGAGGTGGAAATTGGAAGCTGTCCACAGCACACAACATGGCACGAGAAGGAAATGTTTCCATGGCTCTTGCTGCAGGTTGGAAGCAACTATACACGCCCGGGCTTTTGAGCCACATTTACAGCAAGAAAACATCTATGTTTTAAAAAATTTACTAGCTGAACTGAAGAACAGAAAGTAATTTTTGACCTTTAATTTTTTTAAGCATCTAATTTTGAGGAAATGTGAGGAATTCAGGTAATTTAATTCTCTTGAGGCAAACTGGGAGAAGAAATGCTTTAGACAGCACAGTCTGTTCCAAATTCTGAATTTGTTCTCCACACATCTTTCAGCCAAAACAACTTCTTCCCAGTGAATTTCCCAACTTTCTGTTTATACACTGGCACCAGTCATCTCATCTTAATTAACAACAGCCCTAATCCTTATTTAATGGTGTTTTTTTGGTGGTTGTACTACTTGCCACAATGAGTCTGCAGGGCCACTACTTCATTCCAATACGTCTTCCAAGCCAGCTTCATTGAAATGCATTCTTGCTTTTAGGTCAAGGAGAACTTCATGTAAGGTCCATTGGGTTTGGTTCTTCCAAACTTTTCAGTGTTGAGGCAATAATTAGAGCTCCTGGAGATCTTTCCATGTCATTAGACTTCATCACAGTAGGGAAGTGTCAAGGCTTAAGAGGTCTCTGTGTCTTCCTTCCCTTCTCATGTCTCTGACCTGGAAAAGACATTACCACAGGCCCATGGCTCCATGTGCTGACTCCACACCAGTGTCCAAGCAAGGCGGGCTGCTGAGACTATTTCAACCACTAATTTCCCCCTCTGCTCTTCAGAGGAGCAAGCCAAGATGATACCTTTCTGGCTACTGTAGGCTGTCTAAACACGGGCCTTTTGCACGGGGGAATTTATCCTTTGCTGTGGAAGGGCAGTCCAACGCATTGTAAATTACTTAATTCTGGGGTTGTTCAGAAGTCCTGTACCAAGCACCTCGCAGTGTGCTTTGATGCAGAAATTATTGGATGATGTTCAGCTGTTACTATGCAGGAGGTTGGAGCAGATGATCACACTGGTCTCTTCAGACAAAATAGATATATATGAAACCAGAAAAGCTGATGGTGTATTTCTTAATGCTCCTCCCCAACCCGCTCCTCAAAGCCCCCACATCTTTCCGTTCCAGCCAGCTCTCCAATAACCAGATCAAATGAGTCAAAACAGAAATAAGGAAGCTTCCCTCGCCTTCTTACAAGTGTTTAGATAATTATCCTACGCACTTAGGTAGCGCAACAAGTGGCCCACAGCTTAAACTACTTCTGGGGAAAATAGACAGCCGTCAGTAAATTACTCACTGTGGAAGATCACAGTTCCAGTAATGAGAAAAATTCAGGGGAGGAATGGGAGGAGGTGGGTGGGAACAAAAGTGTGCTGGATGGGACTGGTTAAATAACGGGTAAAAATGTTCCGAATATGGAGCGCCTTTGGAGAAGGTCATTTTCCATCAACTCTGACACTCCTTGGCTCTGAAAATGACAGCGCTCTGAGGAGCTCATTGAAAAGTGGAAACCTGAAATGCCATGGATGAATGAAAGAACATTTACAGATCTACAGCTTGCTGATATCTCTTTGTTCCATAACAGCAGTGATAAGATGTAGGGGAAAGGGAGATTTTTATCCATGGAGAGACTAGACTCATTTATTAAGGAAGCGGAGATACCATCTCAGCAGAGGATGCTGCAAGTGAAGCTGACGGCGCAGTGATGGGAGGGAAGGCATAAAACGTAGCTGTCAGACAGCAACCAGGCACAGGGCAGGTGTGTAAGAACATCTTACACCGTGTGTAAGAATGACCACAGGTCCAGGACAAAGCTGTGAGAGGATTCAATCCTCCACCTCTCTGAGCTTTCTCAAACCTTAAACCTCATCTTTCTTCACAGCTGCATGGTGCTGCTTTCAGGAAGGATCTTCTGGCAAACACCCAGAGCACCTCGCAGGCAGCCAGCCCTTTGATGAACCTTTACACCTGCAAGCCCACCGTCTTCCCCCACTTAAAAGACAATTAATTAATGAAGCACTCAGCTGAGAAACAGCAGCCAAGCTCAGCTTTGCCCGTGGCCTGCAGTCCTGCAGCTCTGCTTACACCTTTCTGGGAAAATGGGCACACAAGCAGGTTTCTGGAGGCGAGGAGAGGGGGTGATGACACACTGCGTCAGCTGCTGTCCAAGAGCTTATTCTCACCCTCCAGTGCACATGAAGAACAGCTTTCACCGAGGAGCAGCTTCCCTTGTATTTACTGCAGGTTGAAGTCGTGCACGCTGGCAGGTACTGCAGAGTGGTGTGACATGCGGGAATTTATACCTCAGCTCACTCTGCAGTAACTCTTGCGACATCCTCTGTCCTCCGTACAACACATTTAACCTTTTGTGTATAATGCTCAGCTCATGCCTTAAGGATGTGATTTTTTTGCAATGATTTTATGATATACAAACTAATCAGAAGCGATAGGAGTCTGTTGTACAGAGCTGTCTTTGAGGCACTGAACTCTTTGGATCCTCGCTGTCAAACCCAAGAGAGCGAGAGCTTGCTTTCTGTAGAGGACCCGTAACATCAGAATTACAAGACTTTTAAATAATCCATTGTGAGCCCTGACTTTCAGTTAAGCAAAGCCTCACCACTCACAGTTGAACTTGAATTCACAAGAAAGATCACCTGTTTATTTCCAAGACTGAGACAAATAGAGTCTATCTCAAGCACACAGATTTGCCTGAAGTGTTTGTGTGTGTGTGTGCGCGTGTGTGCGTGCACTCAAATTAGGTGGTGTTGCTCGCATACATAATTGAAGAGAGTGCTTATATTTTAGCAGGCTGTAAGATTGCAAGGTAGGTTTGTCATCATCAGCAAGACAGTCAGGTCCCTACCTGTCTGCTTTAAAATTGAAGAATGTCCGTACCAAGGACATATTTCCTTGGGCATCAATTATCCCCACCTCGCTCTGAAGCCTCCACAGTCCTGAATTGGCTGTGAATGCTTAATAGTAATGGACAAAAAAAGGAGGAAATCAAGTGGGAGCAGAGGGGCTCAGCATCTCGCAGGCACGGTGAGGAAATGTGGGTACTCCACAGCAGAACAGCTCAGGCCAGGGAGTTTGCACTGCCCAGGCTCCCTTTTCTGTACGTGAGGGAGTGAGGAACCTCCCAACACCAATGCTGGCAGGCAGCAAACAAGGCAAGGAGTTACCAAAGGTGACAAATATTATAATAGGGAGGAGTCTTCAATTCTTCCGTTTTTTCAGGCTTTGGGAAACTTACTCAAGCCTGCAAAGGGAAAGCAAATGCAATCTATCCCATGCTTGGTGCTCAAGTCTGTTTGTGGCTCTGACTCTTAGTGATGAGAACCTCAAGAATAAGATCCTAAAAAAAAATCAAAAGGGAATAAAACACTGAAACTTGACCTTTAAAGTGAAGCTTATTCCATGTTAGGCATACTTCCCTGATATTTATTTTCCTGAATATTTCACACGTACACATACTGAATGAAGAACAAAAATAGGCACATATGAGAAGAGATGTCTATTTTGACAATGTCGACATCGTTACAGTTCCACAGACCGACTTGGGGATATTGATTTCAGTCTATTTATACATCTGCCTCAACTGTTTTCAACAAGGTAATTTGCCACGAGACATAAACTGAAGCAAATTAGGTTTCGTTTTGAAAGTCCCCTTGTCGTCTATAGATTTAACAAGAAAGCCTGTGTCATAAAAAGACCCAAAATGACAGATTTGACTAAACATATCTGTATTTTTTAAAATTCAATGGGTTATTATACAGCCATATGGGCATCATATGATAGTCTGTATGCCTAAATGACTCAGTTACAGGCTAAAAGGCCGGATGTCAGATTGTTTCAGGTTTTAGCAGAGCTCTTTAAGTAGTTAACAGATACACGCTTAGTAGCTGGTTGGACTGAAGCTTATGGTTCCAAACATGAGATCACTTAAATCAAAGGGTGTAATCCAGAGGAACCGTCTGTGCTCTTAATTAAAACTACAGAGAAAAGGGGAGTAGGTGCAGTTAATTGAATTTTTCCCAATGCTTTTATTTGGCCAGTCCCCGCACTAGTATGTGATGTGATGTACATACCTGACAGTGTTGGTAATATTGCAAGGACATCTCTTGTTGCATTTGAGCCCATAAACCCCTTCTGGACACATTCTTTCTTGGCAATAAATCCCTTTAAATCCAGGGTCACACATACACGCTCCGTTTACATGGTAACACTTGGCACCATTTTGGCAGTCACATCTCTGCGTGCACTGAAAGCCGTACGTCCCGATAGGACACTCCTCTTGACACCTGCAGGGAAAGACGTGAGGCAGGATCCAGTCAAGCACCGCAGTCTGGTCTGCTGATGACTTTTACACAGGTATGTTGTTGGTAATGAATTAAGCACAAAATCATCGCTCATTTATTTAGGTAATATGCTGTGAAGTGACGATGTCATTAGAGTGATGTGATATCTTGGGCATGTAAATTGCTGTTAAGTGAACTAATCTCTGACTAATTATATCCTGCAAAATTTGCATTAGTTAATATTACCTTAACCTTGTTTCCCGGACCTCGGTAATTCCGTTCATCAGCCATAAGAAATTGATAAAGAATAAGAGATTTTATTTTTAAAAAGTTCATCTGTTTGCTTTCTCTTTATTACAGAAGGGTTATGCTTTAAAAGCATATGGTTCTCTTAGTGATAACGAGGAGTGAAAGCAAATGTGGTCTACTAAACAATATTAAGTAAATCGTTCTCCAGCAATGTATAGTTTTACTTCCTCTATGCTGTCATTGCACCAGCTTTATACACCAACTAGGAGAAAATATTCTGGTTTTTTGTGTGTGTTCTGAGTAACCAAAGCTCAAATTTGCTTTTCATCTGTTACTCCAGGGAATGCTGTCACTGCACCAGCTTTATACCAACTAGGAGAAAATATACTTATTCTGGTTTTTTGTGTGTGTTCTGAGTAACCAAAGCTCAAATTTGCTTTTCATCTGTTACTCCAGGGATGCTCGGTACCATAAAATCTCAAGATAAATCACTTTCATGCTCCTTAGCATAGTCTCGTCTCCAAAATTGCCAACAATTTTAGTATTTGCTACACAGAAAAATGGAACCTGCAAACACTACACACAGATTGTTTTAAATTGTGCCTTGCACGCACTGTTTAAAATATTTCCCTACTGGATATATTATGAAATCTGCCAAAAAAGTCTGTTTCATTGCCCTGCACAACCAGTTTAAGTGTTCACAATATTTCCTACGTTGAAAAGCTCGACTAAGGTCTTAAAGAAAGCAACCAATTCTGTGCTTGACATAATTCAGTGGTTTCAAAATTCTGCAATGAGTCAGTACCACAGTTTACATGATCCACCGTGAAATACAGATATGCCTTTTCAGTTCATAAGAAAAAAATAGAGAAAGAAGGCCAGAGAAGCCCAATTCCCTTATCGTGCGGATGCCAGATATTGGAAATTGCCTATCAGCATTAATTTAATCCTGAGCATTGATTAAAGTGTATACTGTAAACTCAGTGGGTAGAGGCAATTGTTAAACGCCTTTCTGCAGGTCATTTCACAGCTGGCAGGTGAGAGTTAATATAATGATCAGTAATAAAAGATTAATGTGTGATGCAAGCCAGGCAAAACTGCAATGAGCACAGGCAGTATATAAGAAGAGCATTACTGCTGCAGCTTCAGATTATCACGTTTTGCTCAAAATAAATGAAGAAAGCAAAAGGCCTAGCTGGTGATTTATGTGCAGCAAGGATCAACACAGTCTCTAGTCACACAATCTGAGTTCAGGAGTTCATATGGGACCCAAAAAGAGAGAAGCCTGTGACAAACAGGAAGGGGAAGAGCCCAGAGAAGTTACACAGAAGTAACGTTAGGCCTGAGACACTTAAAGCAAATGCAATGCAATGAATCACACAGAAACCCAGAACGTCAGGGATTGGAAGGGACCTCAAAAGCTCATCCAGTCCAATCCCCCTGTCGGAGCAGGAACACCCAGATGAGGTTGCACAGGAAGGCGTCCAGGCGGGTTTTGAATGTCTGCAGAGAAGGAGACTCCACAACCTCTCTGGGCAGCCTGGGCCAGTGCTCTGTCACCCTCACTGAGAAGAAGTTTCTTCTCCAATTGAAGTGGAACCTCCTGTGTTCCAGTTTGTGTCCGTTACCCCTTGTCCTATCATTGTTTGTCACCGAGAAGAGCCTGGCTCCATCCTCGTGACACTCACCCTTTCAATATTTATAAATATGAATGAGGTCTCCCCTCAGTCTCCTCTTCTGCAAACTAAAGAGACCCAGCTCCCTCAGCCGCTCCTCAGAAGGGAGATGCTCCACTCCCTCCATCATCTTTGTAGCCCTACGCTGGACTCTCTCCAGCAGTTCCCTGTTCTTCTTGAACTGAGGGCCCAGAACTGAAGAACATATTAAGATGCCCTATGTCTCCATTGCTGTACCCAGCTCTACTGGTTAGCAGGAGAGCGCTGTACTCAACGAGATGAATACTTAGTCAATAGTGCACTATATCATTCTATATTTATAGAAGATGAAGCATTACCTAGCAGGGAGAAAAGCATCTGGAAATGAAATATTGACGACCTAATCCATTTACATAATTAGCCTTTTTCTACTAACAGTTTAACCAACTTATTTATTTGGAGATCAAGCAGCTACTGCTAATGAATTTTATACAAAGAATACTAATAATGACTCCTCTGGAACTAAGAATAATCACAG
>NW_010207957.1:7193-50696 GCF_000695765.1 Mesitornis unicolor
TAGCTTTCTACTTAACCATCTTTCCTTTGCAACATATCAATCTAATGTGTCCATAGCACCATTAACAACCAGATACATTGTTCAATTAAATTACAAAATGAGCTGCTAAGCCCTAGTTACGTTTCTTGTTTAATTTACATTGCTTTCTGCCTATCTGGGGAGATTCGTATTGTAATATCCACTGAACTTTAATATGTGCTATAATTATTTGGGTTGGGATAGGATAATACGGCTGTCACCTGTAGAATTAATGGAAGCAATTTCATAAAATATTAAACATAAGACAGCCTGCTTAACAGATGAACTTAGTACACACACCTACATTTCTTCCAGATAGATTTTTTTTTTCTCATGGAAAAACCCTGTGAAGTTTTTTAGGCTTTCCTGTTTGTTTTGAAACAGTGACCACATTTATGTAGCACAGAGACATATTAAAAGCCAGCCAAAATACACTAACCTGGAGATGGTCGTTCTGTCGATAAAAGATAAGGGTACAAACACAACAAGAAGAAAATAACTCTGCTCATATTGTTGTAACACAGGTGGTATTTATTGTGTAGAGATTCAATCTTTAGGTTTAATGGTGTTATGGAAAACCAAGCTAAAACACTCTGTTCCCTTTCCCTGCCAGCCACTGAATTCTTCGACACCCCATCCTCAGCTTCTAACTGTGCTGCTGCTATTATTCCTTTCCAGTTTGCAAAACACACGTTTACGTGACATATCCACCCATTTCAGCAGAGCACAAAGCTGCCTGGAGTTATTAATAGTGCTTGCCAATTGCCCAGGTATTTAGTGCAGTGCCACTTGCCTGGAGAACAGGTAGGGAACAAAGCCTGGCAATTACACTCACATAGACCCTTGCAACCATTTCATCTCCACAAATATTTATCTAATGATATGTTATTATCTTCTGCACAAAACGATGAACTATAGTATTGTATAGCACTTATTGACAATTAAAAAAAATGATAGTAAAGCGTGTGTACGCTTTTGCTGTTGTTACTCACAATGTCTGTTATTATTAAGAAAATCTTCTCAGTGCCTTGTAAAACTGTAAAGAAAACACTGTTTTGTTGTGCAGCAACGTTCTCCTGCTTTACTTGCAATTATATTGTAACACCGCAACAGTTGCATGAGATCCAGAAAGTAAAACAGACTTGACGCCAAGAGGATGCTGACTAATCTGTCCCGTTGTCCGTGCTGTGTGAACACGTAACTAAGGAAAGCAGTTTAGGCTTTTTAAAGACCATGTGCCTGCTACTGACCTTGCTGCAATCAACGGGCAATCTGGCATTAGCTATGTGTAATTAAGAGCGAGGAACAGTACGTGTTCAGAGCACACCAGGCCACGTGCTGTCCTAGCCCTGGTGAGAGGCAGAACTGACAGTAATGGGGCGAAGGTTCCACTTCCCTTACTGAAGGTGCTTAAAGGCTGATGGATAAACATCCTTTAACCTTCTGAGATCCTATCTGAAAGGTGGGAATTTCTTGGCTAATGCAGTTTTTTCTTGCTGCTAGAAAAGCTGTCTGAACTGCTGGTTTACCTGACTTTCTCCTCTTCTCAGTCATCCTTCCACACGCCTGCATTTCTCCAGCCCTTCTCTTTAAGGCAGTCAGCACCAAACCCCCCTGCTTTTCACAGCCGGCAGAACTAAGTCTTCTGCTTCCTACTTGCCATCCCCTTCCCTTGTCCCCAAAGGTCCTTTCTCTACTCCTATGCAGCGTGTAAGCATTGCCATTCGTGTCACGTGCCTGTAGCAGAGCCAGCTCTGCTGCTGCATGTCCTCCCTTGCGCCCAGGGGCTGGATTGGCAGCTGAGGGAAGAAGCTGGCTCAGCTGCAGGCTGCTGGCACGGAGCTCCCAACAGCTCTAACGCTGCTGATTCACCTGCAGCCAGAAATCGATGTAGGGCTGCAACAACCAAATGAGGAGACCTCGAGACAAAAGGCCTCTGTCAGCCTTCCTGAGCATGGCCAGCACTGGGGACGGCTTGCAGTTGAAGTGCGGTCGCCAGTGTAAGTGCCCAGGCTGTGCAATGGCTTTCTCTAGTGAAACTGTCTCCAAAAGGAGGGAAAGAGGAAGCTTTGGTTAACAACAGTAATTATATGGTACCCTACGGCTGGAATCACTGTGGCCAGTTGGAGGATGGGGGAAAAGAGACACGCTGATGTCTTCTCCACTGAATTGATTTGAAATTAGTATTTCCACCATACTCAGCCACATGCAAATCCTGACACAACCTCCAGAGCACCCTACAAATACTGCTGTTGATAAAATGGAAACAAGGAACTGCCACGGTTAATGGGAAAGAACCTGGCCTTCTGAACCCCAGCACAGCGCTGAAGGGTGCTCTGTTTGTGTGCTATGAAGACTTGCTGATTGTACAAAGCAGCAAGAAATGAGAAATTCCAGTGAGCTCTGCTGCGTAAAAGTATAACTGTAGCGTGTATCATTATATTGATACCAGCTTGTTCTAGCTGATAAAAAAAGGGAAGATACAGGAGAAAAGGCTTTAGTGTAGCACACACTCATGGGTTGTGTCCATGATCTCTGGAAACTGGTGACACAGTGCAGCCCTTAGTGAAAAGCTGCACACAAAAGCTTGTTCCACCACAGCTTCCCCGCCACTGCCAGCCCTGCTGACAGGATTAGCTGAGGGCTAAGCCAATGTGTGTTACAATCCCACCTTGACTTTGCTGCGTAGTCAATTTGCTAAATCCATGACACCTTTGTAAAACAACATTATCATCTCTGATCGATTTATGGGTAAAGGCTCTCATCTATAAATTCTGAGGATTGATCACCTTGTGTTGGTGTCTGAGATGGATCAGTGCTGTGGCAGCACTGAAGGGCTGAGGGAAACATTAAACCGCCGCATTGCTTACTCCTGAGGATATTAATTTGTATAAATATAGTTCATTTACATATCTTGTAAACACGTAACGCTCTCTATTAAATTTATCACTGTAAATATCTAAATTAAATTTAATCCATTAAATTTTAAAAGTTATATTAAAAAAACCACCCTGTAAATAGAGAGAGCATTGCCAATAAAAAGTAATAACGTTGCCGCATTTATAATGCTTGAACTGCTTCAGAAGGATGAAGCTAATTGGAGCAATAGAAACATAACACTATTTTTCAGAGGGTAAGATGATTGTCCGAGAAGGGATATAAATACTGCCAATTTGGGGTTAAAACCAAGGCTTTGTTGTTAATGTTTACCTGTCTCCTATGTAGCCAGCTGGACAGATGCATTTTCCGGTCACGGGGTCACAGTGTCCTGCGTTGTGGCAGGGACAGTCCTGGCTGCAGTTAATTCCAAACGTCCCAGGAGGACACGGCTGCGCACACACCAGCCCCTGGTAAGGTCACAGAAAGAGCAGTATTTCAGCCAACATTCACAATGTAATACATTTCTATATGCAGCTTGGATATTTATTTTCCCTCTTGCTAAAACTAGACCTATGTGCTGGTGGTGTTGGACCTACCCTGGCTGTCACAGTGACCGTTTGGGAAGAGAGGGCTTGTTGGCAAGGCTGCAGTGGGAGGATGAAGTTCTGTTCACTGTGATAGCCTATGATGATTTCCCCTCTTCAGACAGCCCCACTTCATCCCTAAAAGACTAAATCCAACTGCTGGAGAATGCCTCTACTACTTTTAGATCCCATCTACTTCATCCCCTCATCCAGCCCACACTCATCTCTTCAAGCAGCACAGAATGGCATCTGCCAGTGCTTCATCCCAGCCATGGAGGAGACAGGATGGGAACAAGAGACTGGGACAGCTGCAGAAAGCCATCAGTGATGACACAGAAGCAACTCGACTCTCCACACCAGCAGTGCAGCAGTGTTTGGGCCAGAAGAAGCAATTCTGCAATGGAAAATGTGCCTAATCCCTGAACGCTGACTGGATGCATCATCCAACCTCCTCCCAGCTCCTTATCCCCAACTTTGGAGACGTATCTCAGTCCCTGACCTGGCACTCTGGCGCTGCTCATCAGGAATAGCAACCACTGGGGAAAGCCTTGTTCCAGCTGCTCAGGTGAAGAATGCTCCCCACGGGTTGTGTTTTTGGAGAATTTATCTGCCAAACACAGGTGGTTTTCCCCCCAGGTATCACATAATGTCCCCTGGCAAGTAGCAAGGCCTTACAAGGATTTCCCTAGACTTTCTCAGAAGTTGTATGAATGTGGGGTTTTTTTTTTTTAATGTGAGCAAACATAAAATCTGAGCCTGGCATCCAGCTGAGTAACTTCAGCCAAAACAAGTCTGGCAGGGCTGTAATGTAAAGATGGGGTCCTGTAATGGAAAATGTTTGGCAATGGCAGCGAGTGGTGCTGCTGCCAGTGCCATGCACAGCACTTCACAGAAATGGTGTTTTTCTGTCCCTCTTATTATTCTGTTTTAATCCCTCAGAAGTCTCATTCCCCTAACCAAGCTCCAGGGGCTCTGAGTTTTGGGCAAGGCACATATTGAACAAAACTTATACAAAACAAAATGGGAACATAGCGGCTGCTTTCGCTCCCTGGGGTTCTCGCTCAACAGTTTGGGAAATTCAGCAATACCAACGGTCCCAAAGCGGAGAGGCTGCTCTTCAAAGTCATCATAAACCCGATACTTCAGGCCTCTCCCAAGCCCTGATAGGTGTCTCATTGGCTATAAAACAGACAGGTTGGCCTCAGTTCAAGAACATTCAGATTACTGCGTTAAAAAACTGGTGTCTCTGGACTTGAGTAATACACAGCACTATATATCTGAAAATGTAAGTATCCATTTATCTTGATAATAAATACTTTTCTCTCTCCACGTCTCAAAAGGAACAGGATTTCTATCAACAAATGATGAGAAAGCAATACTCTGTGATGTATCCCCCTGGAGCCAGGAGCATCTTTAGGCATACTTTTTGCATTAATATGTGCTAAGGGAATCCAGAACATTCCTGTCTGGAGGATCAAATGTCAGACCAACATTTCCTCCTGCTTATACATCTAATCAGTAAAGTTCACCCCATCAGCACCTTTTTTAAGACCCTGATCTCATCAGCTTCTGCTTTTGACATTGTTTGCTATATTATTACCATTTGTAGTATAGAGAAGATTTTTTCTGATAATTATCTTACACACCGCTTTGTCTAAAATCCAAACCAGAAAGAAAAATAAACAAAAATACAAACTGTAGTTGCTTCATAAAGTCCAGAGGCAATGAGAAAGCAGTGATTAGCAGAAGGTGTTGTATTAACATGGCACCATGATGCAGAGGCTTGAGAATGGGCTCTGAGACCAAACAGGGGGTGTTGCCAGTGACAAATGTCCTGTCATGTGAGGAGAGATTGCTGCTTTCCTGAGCATGGAGATCTAGTCCTTCAAAAGTGCTTCTGAGAAGCATAGTAAAGGCTAAATTTAACTTCTCTCCCCAGTTCCTGAGAGCGCTTGGAGAATTTAATACTGCAAATGAGAAAGATGTATAGAATTAAATCTGTAAATTGTTAATGAGGCCCTAAAGCAGCCACCCACCAACTCCCACAGCCGCAAAGACACAGAAGTGGAAAAAGCCCAACACCGTAGTGCGCTGGAAGGCACAGTTTGTTGACGAGTTCAACAATATATGCTGTTAGCCATCATTCTCTCGTGAAAAACCCACAGGACAGTAACATTGCACAGTATACAGATCGTACAACTTGTGCTTCTGGGACAGTCTGCACTGGGTGGGAGGAAGCAGGAGGAAACCAACATTACAGATAATCAAAGAAGCGGGCTTTGAAGATGGCAGATCCAAGGAAGAACCCAAGAACCGCAGAACTTCCTCCTGTTCAACTCACTGCCTCCCCTTGGGTCCCACAGGCACCCAAGCCCCCGAGGGAGCTGAGCTGCTGTTAATAAACCTACCCTAGGAAAGGATAAAAGCAGCAGCTCATCCAGCAGCAATAAAATCCAAGTGGTTTTGCACTCGTGGAAATCCAGGGAGAATTCTCTCCTTCCAGCGTGATGGTATATTCAATACAAACACCCAGTCTCAAGCCTCAAAATCAGCAAGCAAAATTCTTGATGTCAAAGAAAGCCTATTGCTGGTGTGAAATAAAATGAGTGCTGTCTAGCAATCCCGTCTCTCTTGCTCATTTACAGCCCACTCCTGTCTCACTTCCCCAATCATTCCAACCACCAAGAGTTAAAAATACAGCATGAAAAAATATTTTTCTTCTTTCTCTTTGTACTGAACTACCAGCTTTTCATTAAAACCCTGGAGAGACCCTTTATACTTAAAATCTCAACATTTACAAGCTGAGTGCTTTTACTTATAATTTCAGTTTCTTTCCCCGGAATACTTGATCTCTCTCTTCAATTTTCGGTTATGCTTGTTTCAAACATCAATTGTTAACTCTAGGGTTTCTCTGGGGACAGAGCAGCCAACACCACAGTTTTCAAGAAAGTCTCTCTGGGCTGCTAAAAATGCAGAGAAGAAACTGCAGGCAGTGAGGAACCGGGCAGAAGTGGGCCAGGATACACAACCACAGCTGCTGTGCAGCCCCAGCGCTGTGGTTCTTCTTTAGGGTTTCTGCTGCACCCTAAAAGACCTCTAAAACCTTCCTGCTCTATTCTGATATCCTTAGATTCTTCAGTGATTTTTTAACTTTGCACAAAAAGAGGAAACTCCCGATAAAATACAGGGAAGGAAGAGTACAGCAAAACAGCCCAGAGCCTCAGAAATACTGGCATGCAGAAGATAAGAGGAGGTGAAAATAATATTTCTTTTAACTAAAAGCAGCTGCGTGATCAGATGGAGGCAGCATTTGTTGTACTAATCTAAAGGAACATAAACATCTCTCTCAGCCCTTAAATGTTTCAGCAGGTATAAGGTCCACATCAGAAGCCATGGTTGTATGATGAACTCCAGGGTCTTTCACGTATTAAAATGAAAAGTCACAGCACTTGTACGCATTAAAATCCAGCAAGATTGCCAAGAGACTAATTGTTAGATACAGGAAAAATGCCAGGAAATTGAGTACAGCTAAATGGTATGTAGGCCTGAGAGACTTGGCAAACCCCAAGAGAGTTAATTATTACATTATTGATAAAGTTGAGGGCTTCTAAAATGTTTGGCCTTGCTTTCTTGACACAAAGGATTAAAGGTCAGGGCAACCTGCTCTCTCCAGTGCAAGCCCTGATGCAAGCAAATCCATGGCAATCAATGGGAATTATGCCTGAGTAAGGACACTGAACTGGTCTCTACAGTCCTGCTTTAATGACTGCCTCAGCCACCAAATTCCCCCTGGCTTCTCCTTCTCTCCTGAAGGGGAAAAAGGACAATGCTGTGCTGAGCCTTGAGCTTTCTGTCCTGGGTGAAGGCAGTGTCTAAGGGTGCAGGGAATATTCCAATTATTTTTGGTCTCTTTTCCCACACAGAAGTGTAATGAATAGCCGCTGCTTGGCTTACTGTTTGTTTAACTCTGTGATGGTAACTACCAGTTGTAGATTGGCTGCCTGTCTAAGTGCCATGCACACGTAACAAAAGTGGTCTCAGTTTCACAGTTTAGAGCCTCATGAGAAGAATTGGCAGATTCGCATCACAACCACACAAGGAAGGCATCTGCTGAGATAACGAACAATTAACTTCCTATTCCAACCCCTAAACGAGGGATGAGCATGCCCAAAGTACGCACCGTCCAGCCAGGAGGACAGGAGCACTCCCCGGTGATGTGGTGGCAGACTCCCCCGTTCTGGCAGGGGCAGCGCAGCTCACACTGAGCTCCGTGGCTGCCTGGGGGACAGCGCTCTTCACAGCTTCGTGGAGAGGGAAGAAGCAAAAACCAGAGATCATTGAGAAGAACTTACAGGAAACAGCAAATGAGGAAAATCCACATCTCATCATGGGAGTCCTTATGTAAATTATGAAAGCTCAGTAAGCCCGAGCTGGCATTACCAATTAGCCAAGATTTCTTTTATTTCTGCTCGGGTTATTTGTGTTATAGATCCAGTCCTGTAAAACTGATGCACGTGAGTAATCTTTATGCATGCCCCAGATTCCATTAACCTCAACAGGACAACTCATATCCATTAAAATAGCCCAGGAAAGTAAGAGTTGCAGGATGAAGCCCCCAGTGTGAACTATGTGACATGGCAATAAAAAAAGCTCCATTTAGAATAAAAGGATGGGGTTAAAATGCTAGAAATTTCTCCAGTCACTACTAAATGTTAATATTTGCAGTGTATAATGGACTGGCAAGAACTCAGCATCATTTAAAGGCTATTTAAACTCATCGAGTCTCTCAGTAATCATGGGGGGCAAACGTAAGGCCTGTCCCTCCAAAAACCAGTGTTTGTACATCAGTGCTTTTCAGCATCACTTCTTTCTCTAATCCCAGGTTCTGAAACTGCAGCAGGTTCTTCCCTTAATGGACCATCCTCTGATGAGGGTGTTCATACAACACGTTGGGAGGTGGCCCTGCGAGTACTCACTGCTGAGAACGGACGTACTAATGTCAGTGGGGCCACTCCTGAGAGTGAGCAGAGACTTTAGCAGCGAGTGCTTCCAGGGCCGAGGTCAAAAGTCTATGAGGAAATCAGGTACTAAATAAAATATTGAAAAGGTATATCACTTATTTATGAGGGTTAATATTGTCTTTATTTTTTTACCTTCCCTTTCATGCAGGTCAACAAATAATATTAGACTGCAAAAGCATTAAGTCACCGGTAATAGATCTCCAACCAGATTCAGTGACTACATTCTCTTTTCCCCTTAAATAATTTTGAAAAACATAATTACTTCTGAAACTACTGAAAGATCTCTAATGAGAACTGATGTTACACTGTGGGCAATTTTAAACAAGGAGCTATTGCTTGCTGTCCTAAAATTAATATGCAGATTTTGTGAATCCTACTGGTAAACTTGCAGTGTGGTGGATGGGGATTTAGCTACATGGTTCTCGTTAAAGTTAATAGGAGTCACACTGCTAAATCCCTGCTCACTATGCTACAAATTTACCCCCAAGATAGTAAGCTGATACAGTTAACAGTAATACTTCCTCAGTTAGATTGAAAGTCAAATGAATTGAGGATGGTAAGTCCCATTTGATACTGCACTGGACTGCTAATGAGTTGAATGTCCAATTGCTTAGCAAAACTCAGCTGTAATTTTGATTGTATTCACATGCTGCAATTAGGAGCAGGTACAGTTGTTGTACAGGCTGGAAAAGAGAATGGATTTTTTAAGTTCATTGTAGCACTAATTTTTATTTCATTATGCACACAAGCGTAATTAGCAGTAAAGGAGATTTCCTTTATTTAGTCTCTCTGAGATTTTGTTACCTGATTTCCACAAAGGAAAGTGTATATTATAGAAATTGTGTATAATATAGAGATCGAGCATAATATAGAGATTGTGTATAATACAGAGATTGTGCATAACATAGAGATTGTGTAAATTTTGCCAATTACTCATTGCATTAAAAGCAGTCACAGCGAGGCTGTTAAATGATGCGGAGTAACATACACCTATCACTGAACTTACAACACCCCCGTGTATCCGGGCGCGCAGTGACATTCTCCCGTTTGATGGTCGCAGGTAGCTCCGTTGTGACATTGGCATTTAAACTGGCAGCCCTTGCCGTAGCTCCCCGGGTCGCAGAGCTCCTCGCAGCGCCAGCCCCGGTACCCGTCGGCGCAGACGCAGGCGCCCGTGATGGGGTTGCAGAGGGCGTCGTTCTGACACTGGCAGCGGTTGCTGCAGTGGGGTCCCCAGTGGTCGCTGTCGCAACCTGGAAAACACAGAGAGATTTCCCAAGCTGATTAGGAAAGTGCATTGCAAGCATCTCATCCCCACCTGTTATGCTCACATTAGCGAGCAGGCAGAGGCACTGGTTAATACCAGGAACTCTCTAAAGGGCCCTCAGACTTCCAAAAACTGACCCCCCTGATCCAGCAATGCGCTTTAGCATGCAAGGAGACAACAGCACTAGCATGATACCGAAATCTGAGGACTTGTTTAACACTCGTCTTGGATCAGGACCTAAATCTTTTAATATCCTGTTTCTCAGTGCTCTTAGATAGCTGGAAGGAATGAATTTATAGTGGAATTAGCTGCAGAGGATCACATCCTGATGGCAGGGTGGTTAATGACAGGTAGTATTGCCAAGCAAATCCTGTAGATTTAATAATGTCATCAACTATTGTTTGTTTGCACTGTTCCCATAAGACAATAAATACGATAATCTGAAGGAGGATTTCTCCTTTGGAGTTGTTGGGCTTTGTAGGGTTTTTTTGTGGGTTTTTTAATTTTTTTCTGGAGTAAAGAGATGGTACAGAAGAAAATAACACTGGAGGCAGGACTTCCCGAGGCTGAGCAGGCTTAGGGATGAAGGTACGGCGCGTGTACATCAGGTGATTTCTGTGCTAGCAGCATGCATTAGCAATACAGGAGGGCCCTGCTCTTATGGCCATTGACAGGGAGAGGAGGTCCCCTATAGAATGCCCTAAGCTGCAGTGAGAACCCTTCACAGGACAATCCTGCTTGATTCCTTCTCCTCTGGGGACCATTTCCAGGAGGAGAGAGAGAAGTCAGCATCATAAAAACAGTTTGATCCTGATTTGCTATAGAAACAGCATCCAGCACCTGCAGAACACCCGTTGGAGATGTCTGCATACTAAACAGACGGCTCCAAGCCAACAGCCAGAGGTTAAGGCTTCCTTAAAGCAAAAAGTCAGCAGAAAACCGAGGATTTCTTCAGTAGTCCTACCCCCAGCTTAGCAGCCTTGCAATATAGCTATGTCAGGGGTGAAGAAAATCATTGTTCTCATCAGAACAGAGTTGCTGGCAAACTCCCTGGTAAAGACACAGCTACAGCTCATTTTCCCAGTACAGTTGGTTGTGCTCAGAGAGCTGGTTTCAATACCAACAGCTCTTCTGCTGGTGCAAATCCACTGCATGCAGGAAACAAGTGTGTAATCCCAGCGAGAGACCTGTCTTCACAAACTCTTATTTGCAAACACGTAAACTAATCCCCAGGTGATACTCACTGCTTCTCAGGCCTCAGTCCTTGTTTCCAGCCATAGCAAAGTGAATGTAAAGCCCATCTAAGTGCGATGCTCTCATCCTAGAAATTTCATAGCCCTCTCCCTCTGCGGTACACAGCTATAAACCCATAGCCTTTACTCAGCTAGCAGTGCTGACTTACAAACTTGGGGTTCTTGAGCAACAGTGCTGAAGGCCAAATTAAACCCACAGGAAAACAATTCCAGGGTCTCCAGCAGGACCTGTAGGGTCTTACAGGATACATGTGCAGACAGAGATGGTTTTGTGTCCTGCAGAAAGCAAAGCGGGCAACATACCCCAGTGCATAGTCCTGCTTGTGCCTCACACAACGCATTTCATTGCTTTGCCTCATTTTTCCCACAGCTGAAACACGGATGATAGTTCCTCACTAACACCGCTGGGAGCCAAGCAAACAAAATCTTACTCTTTATAAGTCTTAAATTATTACTGAGGATCTGTGGAAAGAGATGATCTATCTTTATTTCACACAGACATTCAGTAAGGCTCCGTAAGCCTTCTGGGGCAAGGAGCAAATCTGCTGGAGCTGACGGAGTTTCCCACCAATTTCCGTTACAGAAAGACTGATTTGTTTTCCACAGAACTTGAACACCAAGGGATGCAGTTCTGCACCTCCATAAAGGCACAAACCTGAGCCACACAAGCAGAACCAAGAGCCCTTTGCATGGGGAAGTGGAGCGCAGGAACCAAACTTAACCCTGCCTCAGTTCCTACCTTACCTCATATTACAGCCCAGACTGCCAGGCTGTGGCTTGCTCTGGGCTGATATAATTCCAGCTGCAGTTAATTTGCTTAATAGGAATAAATAACACTCATTAGAAGATGTGACTTATAGCCTTGGTCTGCCATGTCTCAGGTGAGTGCTCCAGTCATCGGGTTTGCTTGCTCGGTTTGTGGTTGTTACTTTGAAAGAAAGTGAAGGAGAAAGAAAAGCTTTTCTAGGAAGGGAAAACCATTTCCCATCAGCAGCTCAAGCATCTTGTTTCCCATTTACAGTGTCTGCCCCAAACACAACTCCTTCTATGTAAGTCAGTCTTATTTGAACACTTATTTGCTATTGATATTTGGTCACACATGTGCTACCTCGCTGTAGCAAATCTCACTCCACAATCTCACCAAAGGGCAAAGCAAAATGCTGAATTAAAGAGCAGAAATTCACCTAATTGGTTGTAAAATCATAAAAAAATCAAATCTGGATAATAAAAGGAGCCTGCAGTGACCAGAAAACCAGCTGGCAGTTAGACAGAATTTTCCAAAGGCTTCTCGGTACAAAGCGTGAGTGAGCACACATTGCAACATTCAGAATGTTTAGCCCAAAGTAGCTCGCCAAAATGTTTTAATTATCTCTGAAATAAAACAGCTTGGCATACCAGATAGCTACTACGAATGTGAATTTCATGGGGATTTATTAGGGAGAGGACATAAAAATGAGGATTAAAGTACATCTGAGTGCTCGGGGAAGGCGCAGGAAAAAACAGAATTGCAAAAAGATGGGGCTTGTACTGTGTCTCATTTACAACGCCTGATGCAGCCCCTGGTTTGGTTACATTTGCTGTCGCGTTCCTAAAACTACGAGCAGGTTTTGACTACAGTTCTCTAAATGGTTTGCAACCCGAGTAACGGTGTGTGTGTACAGCCAAGGTGAACTGCCTGTTGTCTCTGTAGTGACGGGACCATATATACACCATGACAAGATGCCCTCTTCTAGATTTAAGTCTTTACCTCAGATGGTAAAGATTTTCTGCTGTTAGCTATCAATTCAAGGCTTCTGTATGTCACAGAGCAGAGCCATTTGGTGCAGTATCAATTCATCCTCTGCTGATTAATTGTGAAGAGAACTGAGTGAAATTCATTGACAATGTGTTCGTGTAAATTGGTGATACGGAAATATCATCCTCCCTTGATTTTACATTGCAGTCATCTCACATGAAAATAAGATCTTTGTTACTCAAAGCTTATCAACTCTTGCTAGTTTTCTTTTCCCCTTTCTTTTAAGTCCCATATTGCAGTGACAGACTGCGGAGCCGCAAGTAAACTCTTTACCTGTGTGATTTCATTGGGACATTATGTGATATTTATGCTGTGGTAACCCATACATCTGCACTGTGCTAACTTCTGTTCCTTTACAAACGTGTGCAGATACAGAGCTGATAAACTAAATCCAAGTACTTATTCATACAAATCATTCCACTGAGCTCAATAGGAGCACTTGTGTGTGAGAAGACTCAAGTGCATAACTACCTATGGGATTGGGGTCTAGAAAAATTAAAAAATAAAAGAAAGGAGAGACTTCAGCAACCAAGATACATTTTTTCCATATACATCAGCGTGGCAAACCCTAGCTGGTGCGTGACAGTGATTCCAGTTTCAGGGGTGCAGCAGACTCAGAGCCACAGAGGCCTTTTTAAAATCCAAGCCAAGCCTAGCACTGTCTAAACTTGCTCTTGTTGATAGCCTCTCTGTGTTACCATAATAGAGATAAATAATCATAGCAACAACATGTGAACAGAAAGCTGATTAAAGCTCACACAAGAGCTGCACTGTAAATGCATATGCCATTAAAAACGTCAGAGTGATACAGAGACTTTAACTATACCATCAATAAGAAAAGCAACCTGAGAGTGGTGATGTCAGGGAGGTACAAATGCTCCCTTTAGACTGCATGTGTGGATGTCAATACCATGAGAGATGAGTCGGAAATAGCTTGCGTTCTCTTGGGAGATGCTGCATTAAAGGGAGCTGCCATATTTCAGGTCATGTGCTAGCATTCCCTGGCAAACGTGCTAACTTACTCACTTTTTCTCCCTCGAAAATATGACTAGAGATTAATTGCCACCAATAAAAATGAATATAACTCTGTAAAGGATGATGCTGGGTGCCTAGGTGTAATTACAGTTGTCTGCATACGGCAGTGTGACAGGTGAAAGATTCATCCCTCCGTGGCGAGCTTGCTCAATACAGCACAAAGGGGCTTTTTCCTGCATCCCTATCCCACCCCACAGCCTCAGTGGCTTGTCAAGGGTGGGCTAATTACAGCAGGCTCTGTAACTGTGACCAGTTTTGTTCTGTTAAACATACAACGAGGACACTGGAAGTGCTGCTCCACTCCCAAATGGCCATTTTGCCCTCTAGGAATGAGCAGTGAATCGCTGTGCTCTGGGTCAGTGGATTTACCCAGTGGTTGGTGCAGCAGCACAAGTCGGACTAAGATGAAGCAAACAAGTTGGAAAATGTAGCAGATACATAAAAGGACATGTAAGGAAGGGATGAACGTTATCAAGTGACTTATCCCAACAAGAATGAGTCAAAAGTGCTCTTCCAGTCCTGTTCCATCCCTGCACAGATACACTATTAACGTAAAAAAGCATTTTCTGTCACCAGTGTCTGTAGTCCTAAGGTCTATACTTATTTTCATAGGATCATACAATCATAGAATGATTTGGGTTGGAAGGGATCTGAAAACCCCCCCAGTCCAACCCCCATGGGCAGGGACACCTCCACCAGCCCAGGCTGCTCCAAGCCCCGTCCAACCTGGCCCTGGGCACTGCCAGGGAGGGGGCACCCACAGCTTCTCTGGGCAACCTGGGCCAGGGCCTCACCACCTCACAGGGAAGGATTTCTTCCCAGTATCTAATTTAAAACTCCCCTCTTCCAAGTTTAAAGCCATTCCCCTTCATTCTATCACTACCTGCCCTTGCAAAAAGTCCCTCCCCAGCCTTCCCGTAGGACCCTTTCAGGAACTGGAAGAAGCCTGCGTGTGGCTCTTATTACAGGGTCTGCCCACTTCTTATAGGGCATCCTGTATTCCAGATGTGCAAAGTCGGTGGGACATTCAGAAACATGCAGAAGGCACAGCTGGCAAAAACCCAAGCGGTTGCTTTTCTTAGCCTAAGGACTCAGGACCATATTTAGCTGATGGTGACCTTCAATTAATCCACACTTTAAAGGAAACTTGTGCACATTTGTTAAAGGAAGAATGTGGCTCATAGTCAATAATCAATATTCTTGAGTATTTCCAAATTCAGTTTGAAATGTTTCAATGAGATACCAGCCTTTAACAAAACGCAAACAGGAAATAAAATTAACTTACTAAATCTAGGAGGACATAGGTTAAGAGAGATTATGGTAGAATTTATTTTAGCATTCTTCCCTTAATGTAACTGTACTGTTGTGGAATGATTACATGAATACCAATTTATCTGAAATGCAGCCCAAACTCTAAGTGGCTTTTTTTGGGTCTAATTCAGTTTTGGAATCTGACTGGGTTTTCAATGGTTGGCCCAGCTAATGCAAAGCAGGAAAAGAAACACCAAAAGCTAAAATATATGCCTGGATGTAGTGAATAAAAACATTAAAATAATCAATTAGCTTTTTATCCCCTGCACTTAGCCCAATAGGAAAATTATAGTCCCCGTACTGAGCTGATGTCTACTCAACTGTACAAACATGATTCATTTTGGCACAGTTCAACACCTTGGGAAACAGAAGCCAAGCCTGCGATGGCTTTGAAATAAGGTCCACAAAGAGGGAATCCCCTCCCAGTGACAATTCGCACCACCGCGTTTGGCTCTGAGCAGCGCCGAGTCCCTCACGTGCTGGTAATACCAATAAACCTCCACAGGGATGAGCCAGGGCCTTGAAATATCACTTGCTGATCTGCTTGATTCTAAACCAAAAACCCCGTTTATCTTGTATTTACACTCAGAGTTTCCAACACATGTTTATGGCTGTCCTCAAAATAACCCAGATTTTCAGAAATCCCCTTCAAAAATGTTCTTACAAATGCTTAAGAGGCCAACGTCCAAATTCAGTGATTTCACAAGGAGAAAACCTCATCCATCCAACAGCCGCAGCAGTGGCTACAGCCAGATTAGGCCACGCTGCTCAAACCACAGCTTCTGCAGATCATAACCGTATCATGACAGCAATAACCCATCACACAACACCACAGCTGGTCCAGGTCTTACAAATGAGAGAGGTCCATCTGCCAAAGCAACAAATAGGCTGGATTTCTCTAAATAAATACTTTATTGGGGGATAATAAAGTTAACAATAGATTTTAATAAATAATCCTGCTCCAAATGTAATTTAGATTGTCTGAACTGTGTAAATAAATGTGTAGCACTGTTCATTTTCCACTGTAAGATGCTTTGCCCAACCCCTGACAATTTCTGTTATGTAGAATTTGCCTGTCAGTTTGAGGAATAGAAAGAAGGGAATTTTAGCTGAAACCAGTAAGCTAAAGCAGTAGTTCTTACTTGTTGGAGTACATTTTAATATCCTTTTCACCAACAAGCTGCGACACCTTCCACGTACAGAGCAATAGCTTGAAATCTGGCCGAGTACTGTCCCACACCCAGGGGTGTGCTCATGGGTCCCCAGTGAAAACCCACCGGTACCTGATCAAGCTATAAAAAACGCAAATTGCAGGCACTCAGTGCCACCTCTGGATAATTCATTACCTACATTCCTCAAAGATTTCAGCTGTATTAAAAGCATTCTGCAATTAAAGGCTTCAGGGACTTAGCAGGGCTTCTCTTACAATTGCTCCTAGTAGCAGCCATGGGCCACTGGCTGTTTAATCTCCCTGTAGTAAGTGGTCCGTGGAGACGGTGACAGCCTTCTGCCCTGAGTCCATTACCCACATGTCAGGGGCTTGTTCTGGTCCATGCTGATGAGCCGTCTGTATATCAGCTTGATGACATCCTCGAAGAGATTTTTCATATTCTCCGTTTGCTTTTTAAGGAAAAACAAACAAACCAGGGAGCGTCACGCACAAATAAGCCATTTGAATTAGGAAGCTGGTGTCGCACAAATAAGAAAATGTCAGATTAAAGGTTGGGAGTGCAGCAGTAATTCAGTACTTGAGCCTATGATTTATGATATTTTCTTTAATTACGTGAGCACAGGCTACCGTTTACATGCCCTGGATTTTCTGTCTTCTGAGCTTGGAGCTTTGCAGCCGTAAGGTTCCTAAACATGGGTTTCTGTGCAACGATGTATGCACTCGCCTTTTTATCTCCAACGCCAGACTTTCAGTCACAGCACACGCAACTCTAATGAAGAAAATGCCAGTCGCAGTGTTTATGTCTCTAAGACTGTCCAGAGAACACGTTTTGCATATGTAAATACGCATTTGTGAAAGGATCCACCCAAAAACCTGAGGTTAATCTGAGCCTGGCAGAACTTGCAGCCAATCTCATTTTCCAAGTTTGCAGATTAGCTTTCATCAGACTGAAAGGCAAAGATGGGAAGGGACCATCAGCCGATTTCTCTCAATATACACAGATTATTACTCACGGAAGGAAATTAATCTGATTTTATATTTGCTCTTTTGTTTTTTTCTTAGAGACAGGAGGACAGCTCTTCATCTTTCAAGCAAGATTGTACTGATTCTCTCTGAAGTTCACTGTCTGAATCAGATAAGAACCATGTGGCTGATTTAGGTCATGATTTAATCTCCGATGATGATCTCATTAGTCATCGTCTCTCCAACATGTGGTACCTAATTCAGTCACAGCACTTTAGAGACCCCGCAGTTTATTTAGTATCCTCAGAGGAAACATTTTCTTTCCGAAGTAATCCTTGTTCAAAGAACAGTTACCCAGTGGTACATTTTTATTCTGGATAAATGAAAACTAAATCACTCCAAGACAAAGAAAAGTTGAGTATTTGGATGTCAACCTCATCAAATCCAGTAATGAACTCAGTATATTTTGGAAGCAGCAAAATGGGAGAAACAACTTCTACTCCTGACAGATATCAACGTGTTATGGTTTCAGAATATCCATCATGAGCTATTTTGACAGAGGCTTCAAAAGAAGTGAAAATTAGAACACCAAAAAACCCTGAGAATATTTCCTATTTCTTTTTGTAGAAATTACCGCCCGGTTTAATGAGCCTTTAACACCACTGACACTCTAGATGTTACAAGGAGCTTAAAATCGTGAAACGCTTCATAAGGGAGCAACAACATTCCATACACCACTGGCAGCTTGTCTTCTAAATGTAATTTTTTTAGAGAAGATGCTGCATTCTTTAGAATGTTTTTGTAGTGTCATATTAATGAGAGGCAAAGTCTGTTCTTTAATTAGAATTTTACTGTGGTGAATTAAAAAATACATGGGCAGAGTATCAAGAGGCTAATAAAACTAAATGAAGATACTATCTTTCCTCTGTATGAAACCCAGCAGTCTTTGCTCTGGCGAAACTTCCATCAATACTTCATTATTATTGTCTAGGACGGGATTGTAATAACAAGATCTGCAAGTAACTTACTTCCAGATTCTGTCTTCCAACTGGGTAAAACATTCTCTCCACATCTATAATGGACTTTAAATGTTTTCACTGACTATATCATGGAATTCTCCTGTAAAGCCTTTGTAGTACTACCAGTTTTGCCTGCAAAGAAGGGGTAGAAACACATTTGGATATGCCTATATCCAGGAGATACAGCTAGGAGAGGAAGAGACCAAGCATCCTTCAATGACGAAGTGCTGAGGAGGCCACCAGAAGGGCTCAAGAGTGGTGGCAGCAGCATTGCTTTATGGAGATTTAAAGAAAACTGCGCAGAAATAGAGAGAGGGCTTTGTCACTGGAGGTTGGGAGCTGTTGATACAACATCCGTGCCTGGTGTGAAACACTGCAAAGGCCTAAAAAAGCTAAGTGTAAAACTCTATGTACAGCTACCTGCAGTTCTAAAGAGTGTATGGTCTTTAGCTGACTGCACTTAGCAAGGTGGAGTTGTGGGAGCAGGACCAAACCCCCTTCCCCTCCTCAGTTCATCAACGCCGGTTGGCTCTGACACAGTTCAGAGCAGATCCATGGGCCAGTCCGGCACATCCTCATCACGCTCCCTGCAACCAGGCAGGAGAACATTGTCCATCGCCCGAGGAATCCACCATGCTGAAAATAATGTGATCCAACCACTGAAGTCACCTTTCCACCTTCTGCGACTGCAGGGTGGTGTTAACTGCATCGGATCGAGCGCATGGCAAAGCGCTCAGGGAGATGTGCTCAGCTCTTTTTTATTTTTCACAGCACATAAACTGAGCATCGGAAGGTCACCCTTCTGATGCTTTGCCAGATATGCAATATACCTTTATTTGCAGTTAAAGTAGTGCTTAAAGAAGAAAAGCTTCTCGTCACTAAAACAGCAAGCGTTGGAGAGCGTGTTCCTTCTCATTCCCATGCGCACGCAGGGCTGTGTGCGACTGCAGGGCGGTGTTAACTGCATCGGATCGAGCGGGATCAACCCCGCTTGGCAAAGCGCTCAGGGAGATGTGCTCAGCTCTTTTTTATTTTTCACAGCACATAAACTGAGCATCGGAAGGTCACCCTTCTGATGCTTTGCCAGATATGCAATATACCTTTATTTGCAGTTAAAGTAGTGCTTAAAGAAGAAAAGCTTCTCGTCACTAAAACAGCAAGCGTTGGAGAGCGTGTTCCTTCTCATTCCCATGCGCACGCAGGGCTGTGTGCGTCCCCTCACCTCTGACTGCGTAGGTCAGCAGGCACATTGACATGAGCAAAAAGACCGGCCGATCAGTGGATAAAATCAAGACAAGCATATGGAAGAAATGTTACAGCTGGCTAGGCAGCATCAAATTATACCATAAACATTCACCTTCAAGGGGATGGGTAAGCACATCCCTCCTGCATCGCATAACACACAGTACTGGCTCATCACTCATTTTTAAGGTGGTCAATAAGCAATTTATTTTATTGCGTTGATATTGAAACCCAAAGTAAACACCGTGGATTGTGGCATTTCCTCTTTTCCAACAGCGTAGCTGCAGAGTAAAGAGAAATGCTTCTTCCCCTTGCCCCAGCCCCATCCTAAACTCTGCTGCCTGTGCACTGCTTTTCCACCAAATAATAGCAGCTTAAAGGATGCTCTGCCCTGGTAACCGAACCCAGGAAAAAACCTTACCTTGTCTAGTGTGAATTCTGTTACCTAAGACCTTAGGAGAGAATTAGAGCAGCAGAAGGCCCGGTGGCCTTTGAAATGAGGTTGTCTTTTATATCTAAAACAGTTCAAAGGCTGACAAAAAGCTATGTGCAGGTATCCACGCAAGCTACTTGCTGCTCTCTTTTCTTCTAGGCGTACTTGAATTTTCACATGGCTCTTTAATGTTGCCTAATGTCTTCAAGATATCTTAAATACACTGCTGTCTTTCTCTTATAAACCATTAATAGTAATGTCCCTTTCAGGCACATAAAAAGAAAAGGTTTTTTTTAAAAAAGTCTTGCCCTGTGTAACCCAGCAAAAACGAGAGTGATCACAAATCAAAGCCACATTGTGAGGCTCAACAGAGTCTCTGCAAAACCTTCCTTATATTTACCAACAGAAAAGAAGTAAGTCCGAAAGTATTGGGGGAATAAAAGAAGTAAAAATACTGAAATAGTAAAGTATTACACCCTTTTTTCATGTCACCTGGGCACTGAGATGGGGGATGTCCTTTTAATAAGGAGATAATCAGAGAGGTAGACAACTACCATGTACCTTAAATACCAGGAGTCGCAGCACAGATAGCTCTAAGGGGTAGAGGATAGGGAAGGACACCCAGCCCAGCACCACGAGAGGTTTATGCAGTAAAATCCCGGTGTCCCCAGAGCAGCGCCTTACACTGCACCACTGCTGCAGCTCTCCTGCACCACTTCCTCACGATGCTAATGCTGAATCCCAGCCAGCAACAAAACGCACGAGCCCCAAGCGCTGAGCAGAAAATAAAGAAGATGCCACTGCCTGTCTCCCCACGGCTTCCTCTACATAGTGGTAAGGCTTTGGTTTCATCCTGGAAGAGAAAGTCTTGTCTCATAAATTATTGCCATTGGATGTCTAAACCTTGATATTCTATTTTGACTCCTGAGCATGTTCAAATGCTGTTCGCAGAAGCACAAATTGATGCCAACTTCTAAACCAGAAGTTGCTCTAAACTGGGAAATGAAACTTTTTGTTATGATGTTAAAAACAGACAATCCTTAAACTGCTCCACATTTTGAAAAACAGGATGATCAAAACTGTTCATCCTCACAATCAGTTATGGGTGTGTTGAACTGAAATGTTTTGACAAAATCACAACCGTATGCTTTCGGAATAGCTTCACCCATAGTGGATGACTGCATTAAGCCATCAGATCTCAGGCAGGCAGAAAACAGGAAATCATCTCTCCGTGCGTTTTTTTCCCCTCGCTGTTTACAAACAATGTGGTGGTGCCTCCAGCATCCTCCATGGGTCAGCTTCAGAGAACAGGGACAATTTCCACAGCAGCTCCAGTTCATGGCCCTGCTGCATCCGCGCCAGGAGGTTCAGTCTCGCTTTTAGCGGTCCGAGAAACCACCTCTGGGAAACAGCTTTCTCTCTGGATTAATTTAATTTCTCTCTTTTTAAGTGACAACTGCCACTGAAAAGGAAAAAGCAAAACACACATACGTGACTCTCTGGCTGGATGGCAGCAGGGAAGCGAACGGGATTTTGCTGGAAGAGAACACAGCATCTGTGCATTGAGGTTTTGAAACGCCAGATTCTCGATAAGGTTCAGATCCCTACGTTTCCCTGGTGGCAGTAGAGCCGTATTTTAAAACGCCACAGGAGAAAAAGAGAATCTTCAGATGAGACCATCATCAGAATGGTCCACTGACCACGCTGTATGGTGCCCATCAGAGGCACCTTGGACACAATAAAATGCCCCTTACAGTGAAGGAATTGCTTTCTGTTGACCACAATGGTCTTTGATAGGAGTTGGCCATCGCGGGTTAAGTTGGTGCCATCTGGAAAATGACACTGATGCCACAACTTTTAAGTTTCTTTTGCTAAGCAAGGTTCATTGCTCACTGCCAAGTATCCGAGCAGAGCAAACACCCCATGCGCACACCACATACTAAATAATTGATGAGAAGAAAATGACATGACCCCAAAGCAGACCGTTTTTCCTTGCTGATAAACGGGAACCACCCAGGGAAATGTCGAACAGCGCCTGACGCTCGTGCAGATGGGGATTGTGTAGTAAATGGTGATTTAGGAATGCTGCTGACACACGTGCACAGATCTGATGACACAGGAAATTAGCATCCGTTCATTCTCCCCCCCCTTTCGGAAGAATTTACTAAATATAGCTCAACCTTTAAATATTTAAGGGTATCTGCAGAATGTTGTTGTTTTTGAAAGGGTTCTTTCCTGACTGGATTTTCCTCATCAGGCTTAGTAATCAGGCTGTTTTATTTGGAAGGGATAATTATTAGCTGAATAATTAATTATTCAGAGTACGTCACTAAATAAAATTCAAAGTGTGCTTGTGTAATAAAAAAATGACAATATGCAAGAATTTGGGTTCTACATTGTGCAACAAGATCAAAACGTGTAGGTTTTTGCACATTTGATAGAATTGCCCCCCATACAAACACTGACCAATTCTCAAGGTCCATTTACAAGCTAGAAAATGTATTTTATCACCATTTCATAGCAGGGAAACTGAGACAGTGAAATTACATTAAACCACAAAGCTACCCAGAAAGTAAGTGGTGGCACTGAGATAGAACAGCTCCAAGTTCTAAAGCCTAACTTTACGCTATAAATACTTGATAGTGTATTTCTTCACTACATTTATGACTCTGTGCTGAATTAAACATATGAAAAAGGATTCTTTTATGTATACAGAGATTAATTTGTGGAGTATCTTTCTGCCTTTCATCAATAATGGTGTTTAAACAGAGCCAACTTGGTACAAGCATTACTAGTATGCAGACTGAAGTGGTGTAAGGCTTGGTGCAGGACTTGAGCAATTTGGGGAAGGTATAGAACCAAAACCACCCATGACCCCCTGTCTCAGCAAGTGACACTAATGTCGATGTCACATTTACCACCAGCTCGGCAGGAACCACCCGCACACCCATGGTGACAACTCTGCTGGTAAAAAAACCCTCGCTCCCCTTGGCTTCACTGCTGCCCGTAATTGAAAAGGCTGCGTCGAAATAACAGGGCTGCCTGCTTCAATCACCCCTCTGATTGCAAAGTGGATGCAACCTTAATAAATGCTTATTCAGCATAATGAGATTCTAATTAAAGATGGCTAAAACAGTAATCACTTCTTCATTTTCTCTAACTGCCATCCCCTGAGCTTCCAGAGGCAAAGCACAGCAGAGCCTGGATGCTCAGGGAACAGGGGCACTTCTTCAGCCAAGGCTTCATCCAAGCTCACCAGCTTGCACCAGAAAACCACCGAAGAGAAACAGAAGAAAACCTCAAGGTCTTTCATTGACACAAATGACAGATAGCAATTCAATGGAAAGGCTCCACTTGATAGGATGCTCTCTCCCGGTTTTACAGGCCCCAGCTCTGCTGTTCTCTTTAAGGGATCGCAGGATTCTCCAGCTGCAGTTTCTCTGTATTTTCTTCCATCACCATTAGCACTTACTTGTTTTTTACAGACCTGTGCTGATCTCCTCTCTCACTTGGGCTCTAACAAAATAAAACCCAAGCTCAGTTACTCAATATTTGCTGCCAGATTTTGCACAGGCTGAGCTGGGACCTGGTTTATTTTGTTTCCCCATTGATTGCCAGGGTCGCAGGATTGGAGTTTTTGCAAGGCAAGGGATCCAAAAGGCAGTGAAACTACACATAAAGAGAGTGTTGGAGCTTATTTGTTAATTAAAATGGTTAAATGTAAAACTAATTAAGTTCCTATTGTACCAGAAAGTCTTGTCCTTGCAGAGACCTCATAGCTAGGAAAGTTTAAATGCTTTATTGTTCTGTAACCCGCATTATATGCAGGCTCCTCTATTTGGCACATCCTTAATTTCTGTCAAACTAAAAGAATCCGAACATTTTCTGTCAGGGAGCTGGTGTAAGTCTTGAAGAAAGCTTAAAAAAACCTCTACTGTTGACTCATCTCACTCATTCCTAGGCAGATCTGAAAGAAGGAAGACTTGAAAGCAACATTATGAGCCCAAGACTTATCCTCGACTCTTGAAAGGCACACAGAAAATTAAATTGGGGATCGGTATTAAGATAGTGGAAATTATTGGGACTGTGCACTTAAAAGATTAAGAAGGTGACTTCCCACTGAGACTTGAGAACACAGGTGCACATAATTTTAAAAATCTGCATTTTTAACCTTTCAAATTTGCTAGCAAAGCAAGGAAGTTGTTGAGAAACTGCAGTAAACACGGCAATTCAATCAGCTTCATCCAGACTGCATCTCACAACTTCCCAATTCTTTAACCCAACACGGCTCAGGAGATCGTGGAAAGACTCTGCAGTGAGCAACACAGCAGTCAAAAGAAGTTCAAAGCAACATGGGATCACTTTGTTAGCAACTGCATAACAAAATCTCTTAATTCACTGCCATGGTGGCTCTGGCCAGCGATGTTCATGGTTGTGCTGAAACCAACGTCCTGTTGGCTGCTCTTCCTCCCAAGAGTTGCAAGAGGACCTGTGTGAAAGAGCTAAAGCCAACTTTTCCATAGCAGTCTGGAAAAGGACTCAATTTTTCAAAGTCTGGTATGAGCTTCTGTGCATGTTTTAAATACAGGGCTCTACAATCAGCAGCTAATGGGTGATAACACTATTTTTCTGAAAGTTTCTAAAGCATGTCAGAGGCAAACACAGATTTCAAGGCGTTACTTCTGCTAAGTGACTTCAGGCTAACTCGTAGACCCACGGCCTCTTAAAACAATTATAACCTCAGAATGCAGATACTCTGAATGCCATTAAAAATCAAAACACTACTTGACTGCCAAGCAACAAGAAGCCCATTTTATGCATAAGCTAACTAATTCCGTCTTCAAAGCCTCTGAAAGAACAGTAATTGTAGCTCATCATAGCTACACCTAGAAAGATAACCTTGCCATTGATTTCTGCCTGCCCTCCAATTACAGGCGAACCAGCGCGATGGCTGTTTACATCTCACTTACGGCAACAGGACCCGGTTGTGGAGCCTGGTGACCACGCTGACAGCCCTTCTATACACATAATAAATATTACAACAAAGACGTACAGAGCAGATACGCTAATTAAAATCCTGATCCGCAGCCCACTGAAATGAAAGCAAAGACACCACTTGTTTTCCAAACGGAGCCTTATAACCCAGTTTATCCGCAGATTTGTTCTGGCAACAGACCGTCTAGCTACCACCCACAAAATATTGCCAGGTTGAATCTCAGTAAAAAAAGACTTGAAGCTGTCGATCCAAGTCCTTGTTTCCTCAAGTCTCAATTACCGTCGCATTTTCCTTGTGGGAGCTCTGTTATTACGTTCCATTCAGCTCACCCTGAGTGTAGCTGCCAGCACTTCCCTCGCAGCTTCTGATGGCTCGAGTACATCCACCGGATTTTACACTATTTACACCACCGCTGTAAAATTCTGTATTGATGCCAGGGTTTTACAGCTTAATTTTAAGGCGCTCAACAGTCGTGCTCAAATATATCCTCTCTGGTATCCATATGCTCTCAATTGTCGGTGAGGTCAAAACTGGCAGCTTGCTCAGCCCAGCTGAGATCCAACCGTAAGTCTTCAGAATTGGGGCTTTTAACAACTCCACTGCTTCTGGTTGTGCCCAAAACCACTCAATCTGTCTTGGTGTTTCAACGAAAGACGTTTTTATTTGCCGCTACTTTTGACTGTTCTTGGAAATGCACTCCAATGAAATACTGTTACTGTAAAATACCCTAAAACCACTTTTAAGTTGAGGAAAACTCTATGAATTCAGTCATATTAATCTTTTTCACTAGTAGATCTGACAACGATACTTTGATAATTAGCAATGACCTAAACAAAACAGCAGGTAAATCTACAGACGAGTTAATTCCAACTTCAAACCCCAGGAACGCTCAATAGCGTTCTCCTGTCAGCATTTCACCACCCCATTAAAGAAGAAAATACTTCCTGTTTTACAAAGGCCCATAGCCAAATTTAATATATAGCGATCATAATCAAATAGCTGAGGGCTTTTTCCTCCACCTAGATATTTTAAGTTAGACATAGTGGAGCAGTTAAGGTTTTTATTACGTTTTGATCTTGCGTTTTGTGAAGATTGGAGGAATTCTTTTTTTACTGAGGTGAATTTCCCAGGTTATCAACTGCTTAGAGCGCTCTAACACAGACCAAGGTACTCCTGAGAAAAATAACGAGACTAAAAATATAATAATAAAGATGCCAGAGCTTACACAAATAATGTCCACTACAATTCACAGGAAAACATCAGGTTTTCCACACAAAAGATTTTATCTTACAAGTGACCAACTCTTTTTAGTGATCCTGATCTTTTTAGTACATTCCTTCTTGCCCTCGCAACGAGCATCACCAAGGCCTCCCTGCTTTCGTGTCCCACATATTATGTCCCTGAAAATAATGAAGGTCACCAGCACATTAGGGGAAGTAGCCAGCAATGAGTAGCCCGTTACAGCCCCCCAGAAATGATCAATTTGTTTATCCTTGTTAACCAAAAGCAGACCACAATGTGATAAGGGGCTGGGCTACATCTTGCTCCCCAAGGCTTTCAATCCCTGGTGGCTTCCTCTCCCCAGAGACACGCACCAGACTCTTGCTTTTTCCTCTTGGGAAGGCAGGGAATAACGACTAACAGTAATAAATGAAATAAATGCTTCTTGCACATATGGCATCCAATGTCTGCTTTCCTGGGAGCTGCAATAGCAGGGGTTTCTAAGTCAATTTTTCGAACCCAGGACAGCATTAAAAAACTGACAAATGCCACTCGGTCACGTCCGTGTTGTCACAGTTATTGAGGCCTCTGGAGAGAGTGTCAAAGGAATAAAGCAAATTTCTTTTTTTGCTTAATTGGTGTCAATTGATTTCCTATTTTTAATTAATAATTCTAATTATGATGCAGCAAATTTACCCAACAGACACAACTAGTTTAATCAGCATGTATTGATTGTAACAGTAGAATTATCCCAATGTTCCTGACACCATCGATTTTCTGTTGCGTGGCCATAAGAAAACAGAAGCTGGACTGACTCCGCTGTCAGCTCGCTGGGCTGACGATCCCTAAGCTACGAATTTGGTGCTCCTGACCTTACAAATAAAAACACAGACATTATCTACTGCTTCGGCACTTCACAGGAGAGATCTGGTGATTAAGTTATGACACAAATAAAGGGGTTTAGTCATAGCAATGGCAGCAGGAAAATAAAGCTGGCAGACGCTGATTTGAGGAAAAAAACAAACGGGAAGACGGCAGTTAGAAAAGTCCTTGTAAAACTGAGCTAAATCATTACATTAAGTTCCTAATTTGTCCTCATTTTGGACAGCCCCAAAACATCTATTTCACTTTAAGCATCTGCTTAAATACCTACGGTAAGCACTTCAGTACATTTTTGAGCTCAAGTCCAGGTCGAGAGAGGTTCTCCTGCCCCTCTGCTCTGCCCTGCTCACACCACATCTGCAATCTTGTGTCCAGTGCTGGGCCCTCAGCTCCAGAAGGACAGGAACTGCTTGAAAGAGTCCAGCAGGGCCACAAAGTGATGGAGGGAGGGGAGCATCTCCTGCTGAGGAGCGGCTGAGGGAGCTGGGGCTCTTGAACTTGGAGCAGAGGAGACTGAGGGGTGCCCTCATTCCTGGGGATCCATTGGGAAAGGGCAGTGTCAGGAGGAAGGAGCCAGGCTCTGCTCTGGGATGGCCAATGCCAGGACAAGGGGCAATGGTCCCAAGCTGGAGCACAGGAGGTTCAAGCTGAAGATGAGGCCAAAGTTTGTGAGTGTGAGGGTTATGGAGCATGGCCCAGGCTGCCCAGAGAGGTTGTGGAGTCTCCTTGTGTGGAGACACCCAAAGCCCTGGCCGTGTTCCTGTGGGACTGCTCTGGTGATCCTGCTCTGGCAGGGGTCGCACTGGGGGAGCTTTCCAGGTCCCTGCCAACTCCTCATATTCTGTGATTTTTTTATTTCCATTGCTCATCTATGAAGGTACTCACAGGGGGAGCAGGGTGGGCAGGCCACTGTCCCCTGCTCACACAGAGCCAGTGTCACTCCGATGTCACTGTACACTGTCCCCATCAGCCCCCATTGCTGGACCCAGAATTAGGGCACCAGGGAGGAGAAAGAAAAGGGAATTTTTAACCATTTGCAATTGGGATGCTCCATCTTTGAAAGCATACAAGGGTTTTGCAGGAAATCTGCCTTGCATACCTCCTCTGCCAACACTGCTCCACCGAAAAACGTCACAGCCCAAAGGTGTGACACAGAAAATGCAACACAATCAGTGGCCCTCATTTATGGTGTAAAGCAACTATGAGTTCTCACCTATGACTGCCTCAGTAACAACCTATTTGTAGCAAAGAAATCAAAAGCATCGGAGTCCAGAGGAAAACGGCAACTTCTCACAAGCAGCACAGAGCATGGGTGCGTAAGGCCATGGCTGTAACTGAGATGGGTTTGAACTACACCTCGGGAACCAAGCTGTTCCCAGGGTTTACTCAAATGTTCAATGAGATTTTAAGGCTGGACCATTCCATTGCAGAATGGGAAAGAAAATCCCATGTGGATGCTGTTGCCTGAGTGCAAGGGAAGGGCAGACGACACATCACGGCGTCCCATGGGGAGCACGGGTCAGGGCACTGTTTTACCTGAAGTGCAGGGACCAACAGCCTGGGATTGCAACCAGCTTCTGCAGAGATGTGAGAGGGAAATGATGATTTTTAATCTGTTCACTTCGTTGCAGAGCTAATCACAGCCTGGCGGAAGATAATGTACCAAGCTTCCCCTTACTTGTGTTCTCACAATAGTTGACAATGCAAGCAGATTTAGCAGAAAAGCTGCAATGGTAGAGATGAAATCACCAGCAATAGAAAAAAAGACAGTTTTTCCTATAGCTGTTAATTCATATTAAACATTTTCTGTTTCTGCTTACTCAGACTGGAATGTGTCGGTAATAAACATGTGATTACACCAGTTAGCTTTTTTTGGCTAAAATACGTGGAACAGTAACACTGGTAGATAATTACAGGAACAGTCATTTGTTCCCTGCCAAACCTGCGGTAGGGCATGTCTGCCTGCAGAGCTATGTCTTTTAAAGCGCAAAAAGATAAGCAGTACACATCACACACTTTGAATAAGGAGAAAGATTTCCTATGGCCAGCGTTTCGGAAGTGGAAACAGACTGTGGTGTGATACAAACCATATCTATGTATGTAAAATGGGATTTTAATTGGAGCTACTTATCCCCGCGATCTAAATGAGGCAATGAAAAATGATTGATGGACTCTGGTAATTATTGCTATACCACCTTGCAAACTACAACCAAAAAAGTCTTTCACGTACATAATGGCCGTTTAAATTTTAATAAGATACAGGACCGCACTTCAGTAGGCGAAATATTAACGCCACGTTTTGGGCAGTATTTATATTTAAATACAAATGATATTTAACTGAAGAATCAGAATACTTGAGGAATGCTGGGTGGATTTATTTAGGTGATAAAGAGATCTATTTTGGAAAGATACAAAAGAAAGTAAAAAATGCATTAGCTGGTTGTTTTTCACAGCTGGAAAGTACGAGCATGACACAGCATAAACTCATTGTCTCCCCAAGTATAAAGAGGGGCAGTAAGAGCGATGGCACAGATAAATGCTGTAGTAGTCGCTGTTGCTGCTGCTTTATTTCTACCGAACAGCAAAGGTTAAGAGTGCAAAAACAGTTTCTGTTCATTATTATACAGAATGAATAGCAATATAAATTCTTAATAATTGTTATACCTACGGGGGAAATAAAGCAATTCTGCCCATTTAAATGAGATGAAAGCTGGGCACTAGAGCCATCCCTCTCTTTCTCCAGCTATGAAGCAGTGCCTCTCCAGAATGTAAAACCGGTTCCCTCCATCCCAGCTATATTGGACTTTCCGGAAAACCAAACAGCCAATAAGGCTCAAAGAGCGCAGGGACACCAAATGCAATATCACTATTAGAGATAAGTCTTCTAAAGACAGAAAAACCTGCAGGAACGAGTCTGTCTATACCATCAAACCAATGCGTCGTTTGTCAGAAAAGAAACGTCGAGGCTAGCTTGGAAAAAACACCAAGAAGTTGCTTGTAACAGAGGAGTGTATTGAATAACAGACCAAAGCAATCAGGACCTTCTGGGGTTATAATCTCATTTGTGCATTGACAGGATCTCAGTCAATAGACTGTCATACACTGGCTGCGAGTTGTATTGTGAAGATGTTGGGACCATCATATCAAATTTCATAGCTGATGCCCTACAAGGTCAGCGAGTGGAATCATTATTCTTAATAGGGCGATTGATCAAGCCATAAATCCAGGAAAATCAAATTTTAGTTTGGTGTCTCCTATAAAGAAAAATGAAAAAAAAACAATTCAGTGGCCTGCTCTGCATATAAAAAAAATAAAATGATCTCATTTTATTGACATCAGTCACAAGTTCTCACTCTCTCTTAGGGAAGCAGGCGATAGTGAAGGGGAACAGTCAAGTTTGGAAGGGGATGGTTCCTAATTCTGCGCAATTCTGGGTACAGATTACCACATCCTGAACGTTACTATCGGACCAAGCAAATGCAAAAGCAGAAAAGGAAGCTTAGTTTATTCTCCCCACTTTTACAATCTATGCAGTGAGAGTTTTTCAACACATATGCTTAATATCCATCCTCATGGCAGTAGGACGGGTCAGACTCTGTCTATCAAGGATGTCAGTCCCAAAAATTTGCATTGTTTATTGAGCCCCTCAGTGAACCTGAATCAAATATGGGAAACAGGATGAAACCCTCAAATCGCATCCGTTGGGTTCAGTTTGTGTATTCTGAATCAACGGTGCTGTGGAATAAAGGCGAGAGCAGCACTCTTGACTGGGGAACAGCAGTTGGTCCTAAACCTTGCCAGGAACTCATTGCACTGCACATTTTTGTATTGCATTGCAGGCTTCAGAATATCATTGAACTGCTTGGCTTTTGAGTCCCTTTCCATTGCAAATGCAATATTCATGAATCATATTGAGCTTCTCCAAACAGTAACAGCGATACGAATGAAAAAACAAACCTTTAAGGTCTAATTCTACATGGACCTTCCTAACACAGCTTCATTTAGCCACCTATAAAGAGGAAAAATACCCAGAGTAGAAGGCATTAACAAACCGTGAAACATGGATCAAGGGCAGTTTTGTTAAATCCCTGATTTGATCAGTTCAAGATACGTCCTTCTTATGTACCAGTAATCACCTGGATACAGGGTTTAACAACTAACTCTAATTATAGAGATGTTGAGCAGTGATTTTTTCAAAGTGAGAGTTAAGCTGAGAAGAGCTTCTTGACTAGAAGCCAGCGTGCTCAATCAATTAAATCAGCGTAAGAGAAGAAGAATCAGACCTGGGAGGGGGGAAAATGAGTACGTGAGGTGATCATTAGCACAGCTGAACTGTCACCTCGGCGTAGGCTGGACCACGGCCACCAAAGGAGACTGATGGATGAATTTCCCTCGGCAGAGAGCAGCCCACGGTGAATTGCTGATCAGATCTCAAAATAAATCACCCAATATCACGAGTCAAGGTGGAACTGCAGCTTCTGCAGCCTTGCTGGAGCTCCCAAGCTAAGCAGGTCCTCCTGTCTGCCTTGCCTCAGGCGGCTTTCCTGGGCTGGAGGAGGCTCTTCTCTCCATGCTCCTGGGATGTCTGTATGGTGTTAGAGAGGTATTGCACAACAGCTCATGAAAAGTGGAAGTTTAATGATTTTTAACAAGCATGGAAAGATTTGGGTAAGTCTGTGTGACTCAAGGATGCCGGTTTCCCCCGTAACGACTCTTTTCTAGAGGATAACCTAATGTCTGCCAATTAGAGGAAGGAGAGACTCTGCCTGGAACTGCTGCAATCCAAAGCAAAAGGGCAATGGTGGGATGTCAGGGACATGGGGATTCAGCTGTCTGGCTGGTTGGTTTCTGGGTTCATGGAGGCTGTGATAACTACTGACCTGCAGAGTGCACATGGAGAGGAGATGGGTGTCAGGCAGCTCACTGATAAAGGTTTCTTTACTATGTTCAGGAGTTTAGGTCCTCATTATAGAGGAGCATTTTGGTTTAGGCTTCCTCAGTAGGAGAAACAAAGAAACCACTGATCCTCTTGGCACATAGAGCCAAAACCTAAACAGAAAGAAGAGTGGGAAATTCACTGTGAATTCAAAAGCTGCCCACAAAGTCCTAAGAAAGAGGAGACCTCGATTGCTGACATGATCCTCTGGCTTGCAAGCTACAGAGACGTGACTCTGGAATCAAAAATCGGTGTATAATTCATGAGAAAATATGTGAACTTCCTTCATTCCTCACTTAGAAAGAAAGTTTGTGCTGTGTTAGTCATTCCTGACTATTACACAACCAAGAAGCGGCTTGACAAATGATTATAAAAATCATTATTTAACTCCGGTGGGAGCTCAGAGACTCACAGATCTGCACTGTTCTGAAATGGCGTGAGAGCTGAAATGTTTCTTGTTGTCACTTTACTGAAAACAGGTATTTATTGGAATAGGACATCCAAACACAGAGGTTTTTCCCCAAAACTGTGTTCTATAGAAGATTTATATTGGGAGATTTCTGCCTGGCATAGAGCGAGCTCTCACATCCCCCTTAATACTATGGTGCACTCTTAATTAAGACTCAGGGTAGTGACTTGGCTCTTTATAGTGTGTAAAATCCATAAACCAAAGCCATTTCTACAGCTGTCCACTAAACCTCACACCCCTTTAAAGCCACAGCAAGATCTTTCCCAAACCATTGCACTATTTCTGTTCCAAGAGTTTTCAGTGTTGGTGATAGATGGCCAACCTGAAAGCTGGAGGAAGAGCAGCTCTTGACTTATCCATGAAGCCTGAGCTAGCACAAGGAGAAGAAGGATAAAAGAGCCCTCCTAGTTACGCGTGTCCCTTGAGGATGACAGTCTCCGTTCCTTAGCATCCTTAAGCTGCAAGGAAAGAGACCGGTTTGTGAAATGCAGATGCACACGGCTGCAAAGCCTAATGTAAACCTCACTAAATAAATTAAAATCTTTCCACTGACATAAGCTGGCTCTCTGTTAAAAGCAAAACACTGAACTGCATTCAGATGGTGATTTTTCTCTGAAAATCATGCTGGACTCCCTTCTGCACTTCTGAGGTCTTGAAGCATTTGTGCCTCCTCTCACGCTGCCCTCTCGCCTCTCAGAGATACCTCATCAGCAGAAAAGGTAGCACATTCGTTCTTCATCGCTTCTTTCTTTAGGAATTCTCCTTTGCTGCTGCAGACGAGAAACTTGGCAGCAGGGAGGCAGCAGGTGTGCTCAGTGCTGCTCTCATCATCCCTCACACCGACGACTCTGCCTCATTAGTTAGAGCTGTACTGGTAAACCAAGCAGGGACGGGGCCAAAATGAGCACGTGACGGCCCAGAATACCCGACTGATATTGCACCGTCAGGCCAGCATTGCTTCAAATCATGTCCGAGTGCCACACAGGGGTCAGCAGAGCCCAGGGACTGACCTCAGTGGGCAGGATGGGTGCAGCCAGTTTATTTGAGAAAATGCTAGATCTGAACTGGGTGGACATGGCCCAGGCTGTGCCAGTTGACCTCAGGGTTAGAAAATCCCCTGGCCCCACCACATCCCCACTGTTTCCTTGGATCCCTTTGTTTGGCAAACCCGAGCTGTCACCTCCTGCATTATACCCAGGTCTTTCCGTGCTCAGAGCCTAGGCTGCCCACAAAAAGCAGCACAACCCCTTGCAGATAATATGGAGAAAAATTTCATCTTCTCTTCTAGAAATGTGAAAAGAATTGGTCAGATGGTTTAGATCACTGAGTATAAATGCTGTGTCCTCATCAGCACTCGCCCCTCTGCCGGTTTTTCTGCTGTTCACAAATTTTATCTGCAGTGATTTTGTATTTCCTTGTAGATCATTAATGTAAATATTGATAGGAGTAAGTCTAATACCAGAAGCCCACCAAAAAGACATTTGATTGTTATTCCACATTGACAGCTGCTTTTTGGGATCTGCCATTTAGCTCATATTCAGCTTTTTAATGCATGTTACTGATAATTGTATAGTGCTAATTTTTTAAGCGGAGTATCCTTCAGAACTCAATCAAACATGTTACAAAAATGTATTATGGTTGCACAGCTACCCTAATTAAACGGGCAACCAAATCTGTGATCTCTATCACAGAATGTCATCAAGTTTGTGTGGAATGACTGATTTCTTGTGAAAAACTAAACCTCACTTTAATTTCTGTCTTTTAATTTTCCATTGATTGAATCCAATTAGCACCACAATTTAGTGGTTTTCCTCCTGGAATTAACAACGTCTTGTTCAAAATCTGCTCAGGATTGTGAAAACACGCAAAGTTTCATTTGCTTTTTCTTAAAGACATTTTTGAAAATTAGAGGACACTGGAGGAAAAAGACTGAGAACTGCAACATCCAGAAGAGCGACTCAGCTGCTCGGCTGGCACACCAAGAAAACCCAGGGGGAAGAAGGAATATCCGAGCCATGGTCAGAGCTCTCCCTTTTCCAGGGCTCAAGCACAAATCAAAGAGCAATGGGGAATTCTCCACACGCTGCTTCAACGCAGGCAGAGATTGATTTGCAGCTGCAGGATGTTACAGAGGTCTCCTGCTCTGCAGCGGGGCTTGGCAGGAGGGAGATGGAGACCTCCCCACTCAAGGGCAGGGCACAGAATAAACCGCGCAGGGTACTGATGTGTGTGTGCATCAGCAGCAGAGCAGCTATCGCTTTTCTTCCCCAGCTCACTCCATCCTGTTTTCACAAAGGAATACGATTAACATGTAAGTTGTTTAGATTCATTTTTAATATCTCCTGATCAAAGTGGAAGCTTAAAGAGCATGTAAGAAATTACTTTGGTATCAAAGAGAGAGCAGGAAGAACAAATAGTTTCATTTGCTTCTTGTCTTTCTTGGCTTGGGATTTCGAAGCAGATGTTCATATGCAAACACATAAAAAAACCCCCATCTTCAGTCCAAGTCTGAGCACATAACGCATGGTTCAGAGAGAAGATGTACAGTGAGGGCTACAACAGCATGTCCTGCTTGTAGTGTCACAAGAATGTCACAGGCAATGACCTATGGAAACTGCCTGAACGTGAGATGGAAAAAAAAGGGAACTTTAAAGAGGAACAAAATACTTGAAGTAAGTCATACTCGTAAAATATGTGTAAGTGCCTGAAAAACAGCAGAAGTGCAGATTGAGTATTATAGTAAGATCTTAATGACAATCTTAAGAGACAAAGAAGGAAACGGTGTTAAAAGAAAGGGGCTGATTTCTGGATCTTAAACTGATGAGACCAAGGAGTTGCACATGCAAAGCCTCTGATTACTCATAAATAGGGGAAACAGACTCCTCGTACTGCCCAAATTCAGAAGGGACGAAATGTCAGATTTTCAAGAGGGTTTTGATTCTTTTTGGTCTGCGCATGTATGGAGGAATGAGCGATGTGAGCTGAATTGTGGAAACCCAAGGCAGATGCAAGGGAACAACCCAGTCAGCAAGGAATCAAACAGGACGGTGGGTGACGTTTCACACAGCCACTTTAATGCATAACCTGAGAGAAATGGTTATCACAGATGGACATCGTCACTGATCCTAGGATTTTCTACAGGTTTATGACTTTTAAAATGCTTTTTGTACATTTAATCTCCACTTCTTTTACAAGAACCTCAGGAAGATCCCCAGAAACTCTTGCCAGCTGTTTGTGATGAAGATGCAAGAGGAAGGAAAAGCAGACTAAGAATATTAACAAGTAAAAAACCTGATGATTGATCCCACAGCGAGACAGATCTTGAACTCATACCATTTCAAAGCCTGTCCCCATAGGCACGGCTACATATCCAGACCACACAGGCATAAGTTACATAGGTACATATACACATCCCAATGGATTTCATGGAGATGTTGCCAGTTATCTCTCTGGCTGTATTTCTGGGGAAGCCAAAAATGTGCCATGGGGAGTTTTGTATCTCACAGGGTCCAAGTACACCTCCTGCACACGTCCTTAGACCTCGGAGAGTTCTCGTCACAGCAACTGCATTCACCATCATATGGTGCTATAGGACAAATACCTCCTCCACGCTTGCTTCTAAGCATGTTCAGGCTTCACAGAGGAAATGAAAACAATTTAAAGTCTCTCCATGCTCAGACTTGTATTGGTAGATCAGAATTTGCTGTGCATTAACTTAGCTTAAGCTCAGTGGCCCCTCATACGATGGGATATTTTTGGCATGGGGCCCAGAGAAGAACAAAGAACCAATTGTTTGAATTTAATCAGTTGGTGTTAGTTGGCAGTGCAAGAAGTCTTTATGCAGGTATTTATTTGTCCCAGCAATAACAAGAATATTGGAATTTATATCTGGGAGATAAGAGAGCACCTTGTCACTCAAGCACAGCCAACAAGGGAATCACTATTTGGTACAGTCATGTAAATGCCAAATGCTTAGCATGGTTATTATTATAAATTCCATTTTTACAACCTCTTCTTTATAAAATGGTCTCTTAATTGATTTTTAATTATGTTTTTCAATGACATTTAACTACATGCGCTTTGTAAATACACCCACACATACGACAAAATGTATTAAGAGGACGAAATACCGATACACTAGAGGTGCTATCTTCACAGGCTGCACTAAGAAGAAATTCTGGTGCTTTCATTAGAAGTTTTGCATAAGGAAATGAAATTTGTTCTGGGTATAAGTGGGTGCAGTTGTACCACAGGCACCTGATGCCAGCCAGTTTGGTCCTCAGAGCGTTCATGAACCCATCACCAACCCATCAGGACAGAGGTGCACTGCTCCTTCCTAATGGGCAGTGAAACGGGAAGGTACCTGCAAGAGTCCTGGCAGGGTCACCAGGGGAGACTCACAGCAACTTCTAATCCAGTCAACGGCTGCTGAAAAATGATGTACTACAACATTTTTCACTTATCCAATGTGTATTACTTACTACGAGGGGCAAAATACAATGTCAAAGTATTATTTAACCTAAAACATAACACAGAGATTCTTCAACAAACGAGTCACAGCTATCTGACCTGTAGATCAAGACAGCAGACCAAATCATAGCACAGTGCCTTTTATAATTAAAGCTGAGATCAAGGAAAGGAAATGGAAAGGCCAAGGAAATCTAAATGGTGTTACTTGGCTTTTGCCTAAATAAGGGGTGAGAAAAAACTGAGTGATAAATTTCAAGCCTGGGCCCTGAGTGTCTCCCCAAGTTGAAATGAACTGACCAAGTGCTGGCTTAATGTACAGTTCCACAAGGTATGTAGGGATCAGAAGGGGTCAGGACATCTCTTTTACTTCAGAAACACCACGTCAGAGAAAAGCAGAAGGCAACGTATCTTGTGTCACCAGTGCAGTGTCTTGGAGGCATCAAATAGCTCAGTCTGAGCACTGGGCAGGACTGCAGCAAATGGTGCAGCGTTAAAAGACAGAGCACTATAAATTACTTCCATCCAGTCACCCAAGACACAGGTTTGGGGTGGGTTGAAAAAGTTAACCCAGTTAAAAACAACAAATTGGCGAAATCCTGGGAAGCCTGAACCATGGCATGAAACGACCCAATTCCCTCGAGTTTCTGGGGCAGTGCAGGGTTCAGAACCCCTCAGGTTCGGAGTCCAAAGGATTTTGTGCCATTCCAGAGAGAAACCATGCACAGGGAAAGGCTGGACCAGCACCCTCGGATCCCACCACCCCAGGCACCCTACACCAGCCATGGGATTTGTCGGAAGCCACTCACTGTTGTAGTTGCTGCTCCCACCAGTGTCTGCCGGTGCGGTGCTGGGCTCCTCCGGCCCTTCGGAGGTGACCCATCCTGACACGGAACGGGGAGAAAAAGGGAGGAGATGAAACAACGAAAGGGGTGGAGGGGACACAGGAGAGCACGAGATGGGAAAAGAAGGGACAGGGAGCATCTGGAACCGAACTCTTCCAGCAGCTCCGTTACACACAGGCACCGAGCACACTGAGGGCCTGCCAGCGCCAGCTTTGCGCTGCTCCAAACTGGCTCCGGGTCAGGCGTGAAGAAGCTGTTTCACACAAAAGTGGGTCCAAGGCTCCGGAGCAGGCAGGCACCCGGGGTGGGTTTGCAGGCTGGCCTTAACCTGCAGGCACAGGAGCTGCGTATTTCAACAAACCTGCACCGCAAAAAGGATTTTCCTCTTTTCTCTTCCATTGAAAATGCCTCATTTTACTGTAAAAAGTACAAATTCCGACTGAAAAAAAATCTATTTCTGTATTTTTAACAATAAGTCAATATTTTTCTGCCAAAAGTGATCTTTCCAAAAAATTCAATTCCGCATAGAAAGAACACTACAACAGAATCTGTAAATGAGTGCTGTCGATATATTTTATGGAAAATCAGAATGGTAACTTGAAAAAATCACTTTTCAAAACACCGTATAACCTCATTGAACTCAGCAGGATAACAACCAGCAAAGGTCTGCACATTTTTCACTCAAACCTGTATTTGCTTACAATTCACTCATACCTTTCCCGTGGACAGGATGTTATACAGTTATTAGCGAGACTGTAATTTCATTAACGGTTACAGAAGCGGTGGAAAGCGCTGGAAAACCAGAATTTAGTATTTATCCAATTCCCAAGCTTAACAACTATGGCAGAGGCATAGTGCTTTTGTTGTGGAAGGACCTGATTTCTTTATGTTGTAGAACTCATAAAAACCACAGGGCTGGGGAATGACTATATTGATTCGGATAAGATTCACTCCTGTGCAGAGATCCAGCACAAGCCAGTATATCACATAAATTCTGGTTAAGCCCCATACTGGGGAATAAAGTGGCACGCAAATCACGCATTACTGTTACAATAATGCTTCGTTCCTAAATACTGCGACTTCTGAGGAGCCTACAAAGTTATTTCGGAGATTAACAAAATAATCCCCATTGTGCAAAGAGGGAGAGCAAGGCAATGAAAGGAGAGGGGACTTGCCCAAGGTCACCCAGCAGAGAAGCAGAAGAGCTGGGATACATCCAGATGCCGGAGCAGGGATCCATCTTCTGCCCATAGCCCTTTTACGCAGTACAAACACACAGGCGATGGCAGCTTTTGCCCCCCAAAATGTCTCATCTAAAACGCCTCTTGTAAAGTCTGCTTGCACAACAGGAGCTGAGTGTTCACCACAAAATGCATTCATTAATTCATGCCATTTATTTTAATTTTAATTTCAATGAAACCTGGTTTAATTAGGTGTTGTATATGTTCTGCATAGATGATTAACGCCCTTTTTATTTATTTTTTTTCCTGTGGATACATATTTCGCACACTCTTTTTTCTTTCAGCAGCAGCTTTTGCTCACCTGTGATTCCTCCTGTGGGATCTGAGGAAAAGGAATGGACCTGGTGTCCCTTTTCCACTTCAATTGGAGAAGAAACTTCTTCTCAGTGAGGGTGACAGAGCACTGGCCCAGGCTGCCCAGAGAGGTTGTGGAGTCTCCTTCTCTGCAGACATTCAAAACCCGCCTGGACGCCTTCCTGTGTAACCTCATCTGGGTGTTCCTGCTCCGGCAGGGGATTGGACTGGATGAGCTTTGGAGGTCCCTTCCAATCCCTAACGTTCTGGGATTCTGTGATTCTGTGTGATTCAGCAAAATTAGGGTTCAGGTTACTGCCATAGTGTGAGGACTGGTAAAACATCTTTGCTGATTCCAGAACACAGAAATTAAGCAAAAATGAATTGGAAATGTCAGAGAGAGATTTCAGCAGGCAGCAATGCACGCTCAATTCATTCACCAACATTGAGTAAATGCAAGTGCTACATTTCATATGGATCACAAACCCCGAGGAACAAGGGAAGTGTTAGTTAACAGACTTTCTTGGGGAAAAAAGCCAAACCAAGTTGCAGTGTGTGCTGCACTTTTGTGTCCCAATAAAACCTGGCTGTAAAAGAGAATAACCTGTGGGTGGGTTTTAGAGAACTACAAATACAGTTTAAGATCAATCCATTCCTGAACTTGGGCTGATGCTCAAAACAGTAATGGGAAAACAATCCCATGAAGGTTTCTTGCAGCAAGGATCAAAATCCTTCCTTCAACACAAGCTGGTCCTCTTGTTTTCTGGGGAAGCGAGTACATCATTGCACTGGGGATCCAACAGCTCTTTGCTGTTTCTTTTTAAGCAAACATATATGCACCTGTACATATGAATGGTTACTTTACGTGGTCATAAACTGCCCAGGTGGCCATTTAAGCATATAATTCCTCACCTAATTGCATAAGAATGAATATTCATGGAAAAACTGTAATTACAAGTGCACATCCATTGTGCACGTACAGGCTTTGATTTACTATTCTTAACTGCCAAAGCACAAAAGGTTTCAAAATAAGTGAACTATTGGCTTCTGCAAACCTCCTGCTCAAAGGCTGAGCACCAATAAAGATCCCAGCTCAAGGAAATGTTCTTGGTGCTATGCACATATAACTCAAGCCAATGCAGATCCCAGCCCTGCTGCTTTCCCAGTCCTGGCAGATTCAAAATCCCACCGGTTCCCATCTTATTGTGCACATGACCACAAGACAAATTTAACAACAACTCTTTGAAAGGATTTTGGAATTCAGGTTGGCCTACCAGCAGCTAACAGTGAGAAATCCACTTCTCTTCAGATGGATGAAGTGACAGAAATGCAAGGTAGACCAAAAAGAATCAATTTGTCACGAGCAGTAAAAGGGACCTGAAGCTTATGTTTTCATTTTTGATACCTAAACTGGCAAAGTACTTCAGCAGCTGACATTTATTGATCGTGTAGCCTCAAAACAATCCCGGTGAAGTTCAGAGTCCGTACAGGTAAAACACATGCATTAAATACAACAAGAAAGTTCCTAAAATTGCTTTTGATAGTGGAAAAAAAAAAAGAGACATAAATTCCATTTACAGACCTGGTATGTGTATGGGAAGCATATAGCCGCTTTTACCAGCAAGAAAGCGTTGGGATTTTGCTATTCCATGGCTTTTTCTTTCACGTCAGATCACCACTTTGAGATGCAGAGTGGATGTTGTGCCCGCTAATGTCACTGGCCTCAATCATACAATCCTTAATCAAGCAGAAATCCCCGCAGCCTTGCCCATATAAGAATTACAGACTTAGTTATAGGTCTTTTGGTGCAGATTTGACCCCTGCTGCCTCCCTGCCGCAATAAAACTCCTAAACCCTTTTGGATCATTACTCCTACAACTTGCCGGAGGGCATGAGAGTGCGGTGTTTATGGGGTCACTTTCTGTTTTTAACCAAGAGCTGAGGCTTCATCCAGTGACTGAACTGGCCAACGTACAGCAAGAAGAATAATCTAAACCAGATGCTGGTAGGGATTACTTGTCCCAAAATAAATAATTCTCTCTACCAACGCTGCCCCCATGCTAAACAACTCGCTGGGCCTTGTTCAGTCATCGCCAATATGTTCTTTTTTAGAACATAAAACCATGTTTCCTTAATGGTTTAAAAAGGTTATTAGGATTGCTTACTCTAAGCTCTGAAATATGTATTCAATTCTCAATTTGCTCATATGTTTTTAACTTATATCAGCATTGGTGTTCTGTCTTGGTAGTGGTAATTGGAAACTGATACAAAATCAGGACTAGAGAATATCAAGCATTGCAGTAACTGGAGTTGTTTTTCATGGCATTTATCAACTCACTGCTTGTTTTTCAGAACTAAATATCCAGCATAATTCTCATTTTAACATGCAGTATTAGGTGAAAATATTAAACATGCTCACTGGCAGACGATGTCTATTGATCACGGACAAGCACAGTGAAAGCCACATCCTGCAAAATTCTGAGCCTGCACAATACATAATTTAGGCTGCACCACATTTCATAATTCAGCATTAGAGGGGAAGCAACACACATCTGGGAGATCTTGTGCAGAAAGAATCGTTAAAAACTTTGACATAGCCTGGATGGGAATGTATAGGAAACCAATGCAAAGAAAACCATGTTGTGTGCTCGGGTGACAGCCAGAATGTGGATGGTGACCCCAGCCTCACATGACGGAGGCTGCAGGCAGGACACAGAGAAAGAAGAGAGGAGGATACAAATATTTCTGTTCTGAACACAACTAATGAGAGCCGTGCAAGCAGACATACACTTAAACTTGTTTCCTGAAATGAGATTATGTGTAAGCAAACTCATACACGAGTGAGATTATGTGTAGGTGGAGAAGGGAAAGAAACCAAAACTGATTTCAAGGAGGGTACAGCCATCACTACCAAGAACAGGCAATGGGAAAAGGAGGGTGAGGCCAATGGCATTTTGGGGAGATGTGGCCAAGAGAGAAGAGCCATGCCAGAATGATAAACCTGTGATGGCACTGGAGAAAAGGAGGTCCAGGCTGCACCTGGAACCATGGAGTCATTCATGTTGGTGAGGAGAGGCCCTGACATTAACAGAGATCCAAAGTCTTTCCAAAAAAGAAAGAGAAGGAAGAGCAGGAACCTGGGCAAAAGCAAAAGTAGCTCCTGAATGGCACCAGTGGCTTCTGATTTAGGAAATGCCTCAGAGGGGAAGGGTGTAAATCAGAGTATTTATCCATCCATCTATCTACACTTACATATCATCTCATCACCATAGATAACTAAAGATGGACAGCTAAGAGCACAACAAGCACACATTTGAATGCACACAGGCATGTCCATGCATATATAAAGACACAAATATACAGGTTATAAAAATGTATATTACATCTGTACGTATAGAATAAGTAAAACATACAGATGAAATATACAATATAGGTACCCCTTATTAATATACAGTGAATGCACACTGCTTAATCACAACTGAAATATCCAGGTGTACCTATGAGCACTCAGATATGAGATGTTTACCTGGATAAAACCCAAAACTTCTTGAAGTCCATACAAGTATTCCTACAGCGTTAGCGGCCTGGTTGTATACAAAGGCCATGATTTAGACTGAACTTAAAATCCCCATGAAATCAACAACAAAATTCTTCTGGGTTCTCATTTTCCAATGAAAAGAAGAAGTAAATGTTTTAAAATGTACCAGGACAGATTAATTACAGGCTCATTTAAATGCAGTGGCATCCCTTAGCGATGTGGCCTCACTCTTGAATTAAGGACTGGTGAAGGGTGCTCTTAGGGGCAACCAAAGGCCCCTTTCAGGATGGGGCTTCAGCCTTCAAGTGGTCTGGAAGCTGCTGCATCTCAAAGCTGACTCAAGACTCAATATTCTCCATCGAAAACCATTTTGATAATAACAAATGCCATATATCATCAGTTTTCTATTCAAGGTGCATGTCACGCTTTATTTACCGTATTGTATTAGGCAATAATAATCAAATAACAAATGGGGAAACCTGGTTTTTGTTGTCTTTGTTTGAATTGCTGGGTGTGAGAGAGCAACATGTGGTTAATTTTCCGACTATCCTTGAACAGCCTGAAATGACAGATTGCCCATAATCTGTTACAAAATCGCAGTGCCAGAACATGACAATAGACA
>NW_010207957.1:50727-60142 GCF_000695765.1 Mesitornis unicolor
AGCGTCGTGGTTATCTCAAAGGGAATAATTTCACGCCAACCAATAGCAAAAGGGTGACCCAGTTCGGAGAGGCCTGGAGAGAGATCCACTGCTGGTGGCTGCAGCCGTGTGTGGCGCCACGCAGGCACAGTTAAAAGGCAGATTAATAGGCAGTCAGGTGTGAGGAAAAAAGCCAAGGAGCCCCACTGTGGAACACACGGCATTTATCCTGTTTCGTAAAGCACTTTATGAATTAACCTAGGCCGCTCTTTTTCAAAGAGTGAGCATCCAAAGATTCACACCAGCGTTCCTCCAGCCTGATCTGTATTCCAAAACAGCGCTGCTCACATAAATCTCAGTGTTGTTTTTTAACCAGAGAGCGAAGGGGGGAAAAAGAAAAGCTGCCGTTAAATCAATAGGCTGCATTGCACACCACAGTATATGAAAGTAATAGTGCTGTGCTTATCGTTTGCGCTGCCACCAACTAATTGCTGTAACTTGCACTTCATTACTCTCTGTAATACAGTTACAAAAATAGAGAACGACAAACACGAACTCTTCTCTTTCTGCTGGCCAGGCTTTACTCGCAGAGTGAGTTCTCATTCAAATGCATTTATCTGGATGAATAAGATTTACCAGATTACACATTGACTTAAAAGGTTTAATACGAGCAGTGATGGAGAGCTGCCTTAGGAAACATTTTCAGAGGCCCACTTTTGGGATCTAGCACAAAAAAAGTCTTTACTGCTGCTTTTGTACCCACCGTGGTCTCCCTTAGCTCCCCCTGCATTTAAGTCAGCAGCGCTGGCAGACAGAAAACCCGATTCCTCTGAAACACTTCCCATCCCTTATGTCTTCCCCAAATCAGGTCTTCCAGTCATTCACACACCAGAGAGGTGGTCTGATTCTTTTGATGTTAAATTAGGTACCGTAACTAATAAAACTGCCTACATTGATTATCAAGCAGAAACAGGCAAAGAGTATTATGGATACAGAAAAGACTTTGGGCTCTGGCAAGAAAGGATAAAAGTATCCCATCATTAATGTGTGTCCTAGTTAGAGAAAATCCTTTGTTGCAGCAAAAAAGAGGAACTGCAGAAAATCTGAATGAAACATCCAATACCCACATTATGGCCACCAGGTCCCTGGTGGTGTTCACAAGGGGAAGGGGAGCCTCTCAGTCCTCTTCTACTGCTTCTAAAATCTCTGCAGGAGATCAGTTTTCCCCATCCGATGTAAAGGACGTGCACAGTATCAGAGGGAAGGAGAGAATGGGGAAGTCATCACTACGAAGCCATTATTTATGCTAATAATCCTCAAAACCGCCAGTGTTCCTATGCAGAGTCATATGGACTTTATGAGACACTGCAATGAATACTCGGAGGTTCACTAATCAAATTGATGCACTTAAGCATTACATTTTCTTAATCCCATGGTAGCCTCACATAGAAGTGTCTCAGAAGTCAGCATGTACTCTAGGTATACACAACATTCACAAATATCATTAATATGAGCACTGCGGTTTAGGGCTGGGCCGGCCACTGACAACAGATAAATTTGCATTAAGGCATGCATGTGCATCATTAAAGACATCCACAGGTGGAGCAGCATAGCAAAAGCATAGCCAAGAAAAATATTGCTGAACCATTTCTTTTCCAAACCAAATTTGAGGTAACCAATGGACCAATATATACCCTCATGACAGCCATCCCCTAGTACTGGCTGTGAGGTGGTTCCCACTCTGACCCCGTGCTGAGCTCTCCTTTAAACTTCTGCATTTTTCTGACTTCTGGAGATTTTGTTTCTCTCTTTTTATTTTTGTTTTAGGGACTTAAGAAGCTCTTTTTGTTCTCTGCTTGGTTACAATATGGTTATGATCAAGAATGCCCCTTAGAAAACAGTACTGCTTCATGTCCTTAATTATGTGGGAACTAGCTCTAAATATTTAAGGACCACAAGAGTATACAAAAGTAAATCTAAATAAGACCATGAATCAATGTCTCATTTGTATTATTTCAAATGCCCTGCTAGTTAATGATGTTTTGAATTGGTTTAGGATTATTGTAACCTCTCTGATAGTTAAATCAATCAAATAATCATCTCTGTAGTTCACCAAATATACATCTCTAGAAAGATGGCACTTCCCTTGCATACTGCTAAGGAAAAACAACATTTCTTTCTCACATACATGATTAGTTAGTCTTAATATTCTAGAAATGTGGTGAAATAGTGCCTTGGAGGTAGTAGTTAAATATTTTTGCATATGTTTACAGAGTTGCTATTTTTCTTAGAAAGAAAAAGCCATAAATTATACTGCACACCCTGGTGTAGTCAATGGCATGCATTGACTGCAATATGTTACTCAACACTGCTTCATACCAGGCATTTACATAGACTTCCAGAAACTCATCCAGCATTTTTTCTTCACAACTATACCATATCACACTGATTTTGTTTTTTAATCTTATTAAAGCAGGCTTTCAGACGCTGCTCTACATCTACGTGGATAGGCGCTTTTCTGTGAACAGCATTAAAAGGAACGACTCGACTTAGCACTGCACTGACATTATCATGGTAAATTGCTTTAAAATATCACTTGTAACTGTAATATTAGCACAATAAAATGGTTTAAATTTGCCTACTGTGCCTCAGAAATTGCCCTGATGTTGAATTACTTCTCATAGTACATTAACAATTATTCTAATAATTGTCAGGAGCAGTGATGGACATTTTGTTCTCCTAAATGAAGGGAGATCGTAGCTCCAAGGACACAGGCGGTTTATTAAATTTCATAACTCTTGGCTTTCAGGTAGGTGATGTGGAAGACTTGGACCTATACATCAATTACAAGTTTATTGTACTAATAGCTTGTAGGATTAGAGCATCTGCAAGCCGCAGTTTTATGCAAAACTCAAGATCAAGGCTTCCCATGCAGCGAATCCCATTACCGCATAATAAAGATGAATGCAGCCCAGTGTTGCTCAGAAAGACCGTTAACCAAATGAAGAAAGCAGCTCAGTGAATGTGGAAGCTGTCCAGGAGCCAACTCGAACTCCCTCTTCTAACTCAGAGATGCAACATTTGGGCAGCTGCCCAAGGAAGGAAAGAGAAGAAAAACCAAGTTTGCATGCATTTTTATTTCGCACTGCCTATACGCCCATGGTTATAAAACCTAACTAAAGTCTTGATTTCTTTATATGCGCTGTTCCAGACTCTTTAATCCATGTATTCTTGATTATGGGAATGTAATTGATATGCAGGCCGTGTTAAATGCATTATGATAACTTTGCAGTTAGGGATATAACATATTCCCACTAAATTTCAGTATGATGCAGTCCAAAGTGAAAACAAGATAAAAAGAATTCAGAAGACGAGAACTCGGTGGGGTTTCATAATCCTCAGCGTGTGTACAGTTGAGAGGCAGAGATCCAAATGACCTGGACAAACCTGCATAAAGTTTTTTAGCAAAACATAAACGAATTCTTGAAGTAATCACTCCATCAACACATGGGATTGTATCTCCACCTCTCCCACTCTGCTTCTGCTTGCAGAAGGACTTGCATAATAAGTAGAAACGGCATTTGCAATGTACTATTTTTTGAGCCTTTAGGATGAACACTGTTCAACCTGACTACCTGGTGGGTATAGTTAATAATGTATCAAAAATATGTATGCTGGGTTTGATTCTAAGAAGAGAAACAAGGAATGACAGTCCCTAAACATCAGTTTGTTACACAACTTTCAAAATATAAAGAGCTGAAAACCAACGTAACCTCTGCACTGCACAGCCAAAATAGAGAATTTGGCATTCATTATGTGCTTCAAATTTCACCCATCACTGAGGAAGGTTACCAAAGAGTGATGGCATGGGGTGATTAAGAAGGTAGCTTGGAAAGGAAGTGACATTTGGTAATCAAAAGTGAAATTCTGGTCAAACAGAAGCAATGAGATGTACGTGACAGGAGATACCAAATCCTCTGAAGGAAGAGGCTGCGGTTACCACAGCTGAAAGTGACTTCAAAAGCTGCTCCTGGACTCCATGGGAGCACATCGCTGGAGACTCCTCTGGCACACACCACTCAAGTGCTGCTCTCTGGAGAGCACCACACTGTCAGGGTCCTGGGCAAGCCAATGGGCCTTGATGGCCCTGCCCAGCCTCCCCTGGGGCCACCACCCACTGTCCCTGCCCAGGGACCCAGAGGCTCCATTCAGCTCAGCCCTGGGCTTTCAGTCACTGCCGGAGCCACACTGTGCATGTGTCTGACTCCAGCTCTGTCCCAGCCAGGCCGTGATCCCTGTGAGTCCCCAGCCCATGGACTGATATCCTGGGGGACCAACCTCATCACCAGCGACCTGAGTATCTTGAACAGGTCTCCTAAAACAGACTTCCAATGAGTCACTCATGAGGAAGGAGCAAAGAAATGTATGAGATTACAATATGCCACTTCACATACGTCTGTACGAGATTCAAAAAACGTTGATCCAGGACCTTCTTTAAATTCAGAAAGGGAAGTCTGAGATGTAAGCACTGGACAGCCACAGAAAAACCCCTTGCTTTACACGGTAGAGATCAAAAAGCTGACAAAACCAGGCCTAATCAAATGTGGCCTGGATAAAAGTGCCAGTGTTTAATGCTGATAAATTTATTATGGAGAACTCTTTCATCAGGAGGGGCAACACCACTCCCTGGTTTGGAAGACGTACAGTCACTTGCAGATTTGCCAGAATATTGACAGGCAGAGAAGGCATTAACTGCAAACTCTTAAAAGTGCGGGCGAGTTGTAAGCAGCAAATCAGAAAAGAAAAACTAAGACATCAGGAAGAAAGCATCCACGTAGTTCTCCAGGACCTTGTCAGTAAACTAGAGATGTATTTAGTATAATAATTCCATTATTTAAACTGTTGATAATTTCACTTAAAATAGGGTTAAACGTGTACATTTCTGAAATAATGTTCTTAAAATCAAAGGTAATAAGTTCATGATAATTAGTGTGTGTCAGCACTCGTGCTAATGTTAAACATATGGTCAAAGGCAACACCACGTTATTTATTGCTACTTTATGTTACATCCAAGTGCAAAACACACAAGTCAAGAAGCTGAAGCCTGCACTTAGTTATGTTAATTCTCTCAAGTACGATGATATTTCACTGCACCTCTTAATAGACAAATCTTTTCTGCATCTCAGCTGCTGCTTGGCAGTCTGGATCAGAAAGATGTGGGAGATCCATTCCTGTAGCTGAGATCACACCCTGCCTGCAAGTGCCTCACCAGATGGTCAGCATATTGCATTTTCCCCTTGGTAACATCCTTTTTCCTCCCTGCATCTGGAACTCAAGTAGGAAAATACTTCTGTTGTTTCCTATAGAGCTGAAGGTAGGGATGGATCCTCAGCGACCGCGCAGTGCAGCTGCCCGTGTCTACACAGCACTGACAGGTCTGGATTTGGGATTCTGGTTTCCCTCCGTGGCAGTCAGTTGATTCACCAGTCAGGTAGTGACTGTCACTTTGATCAAGCATTTGTAGAAAACAATTGCTTATTTGATCTCAGGTGCTCACCGCATTCCAATGCTGCTTTGAAATGGGCTTTTAACATCCATGCCTTCCACCCTAAGCTGCCTCAAAGAGTTGATTAAAAGGTTTTCTTGACCCCATTGAGAACTTCTGGAGCTTTTCCTGCCAATTGTCCCCTCATTACAGTCCCAGTCGCTGAAGTCTGGAGCTGATGTTGTTTTCCAGAGAGGTTTGTGGCTGAGGCTGAGTCCACTGCAGGTTACTGGGAGCTTTATGGTGCATCCTGAGATGTGCCAGCGCTCCCCGTGAGGTCACAACTGGGAGCTGATGAGATCGTCTTCACTTGATTGTTTCCTTGCTCTGAGCACCAAAGGATGTAATAGCTTTTTAAAAATCCTGTGTTTGCATTAACCGATAATGTGTTCTGGATGGAATGACTTTTTTATTGTAACATTTTCGCAGCAGCTTCAGAGCTTTGGAAAGGCATCATTTTAATATGCGCAGTGTTCACCTCCTCAAATAGCTGATACTTCTAAACACTTTTCAAGAGTTTAAAACGTTCCTGGTAGTATTTCAGGAGTTCATTTCCCAGTGTTTCCAATTTCTTTAGAAAACAGTATCCCGAAATCGCCAATCATTCTGGAGACTGCACTACGAAGCTTGGCAAATGGGGAATTCAAATGCACTGCCTTAAAAGCGACTGTCACTTTTTAAACTGGCCACAGCAGTCGAAGGGAAGATCCACGTAACCCAGGGAAACAGAAATTGCTTACCTGCTTCATTTCTATAATAAAAACCAATCGCAGAAGAAAAGCTTCAAGAGCTGCTCACATCAGGATTGTAAATCTTATTTTCAGAAGTGATAGAGAGCTTAAAAGGAGAAGTATCACTGGATTTAAGTGTCTAAGAAGTTTATGCTGCAACTCATTAGCAGTGTCTATGCTGGCTAAATTAGGCACTTCTGGCATTGCTGGGCCACTCAGGGAGCACCTCGCAGAAAGCTTCTTCCTGCTTCATCTGCCTTCCTAACAATATTTGAACTTGGTACACCACATCTGGTGTGTTTGTGTGGACTTGCACCGTGCTCACGTGTAGAGATCGATACATCCGACATCAATTTTCAAAGTGCAATTTAAGACTTGTGAGAATTTCAGCCCCAGTTATCCTTTGTTAACGTCTCCAGATGAGCTCTTCCACTTTTACAAATTCCTAATACTTTTTTCTCTCCAGACCAATTTTGTTTTGTCTATAAACTATTAGCTTCAAGGAGTTACTCCAGAGTAACACTGATGTGCGATCAGAATATAAACCAGAGGGAGCTGCCTGTGTGTGTTCCCATCTATATCATCCTATCCTTCCCTCCTTTGCCCCTTTTTCTTATTTTCTCCTCGTTATCCCTCCCAGGCATTTTCCAAATCCCTTTATTGGGTTTAGCATTGAACAAAGAAACAACAAACCCACAAAACTCTCCCTTCATTACTAGTGCATCGCAATAGCACCTTGCTTTAGTCATAAATAGTATTTAATCCCAGCATCAAACTTGTTCCTGGGGAGGAGTACAGTGTCTATATTTTTTATTTATAAATGATAGAAATAATTTGTAATGAATTATTTCTAACTCCTGTTTCAACAATGTCAGCACCAGCACCTGTAACTACGTAACTAGCACACACAGGTACTCTGAGAAAGATAAGGAATACAAAATCATCCCATAAATCAACAAAAATTAAAGCCAACTCCATCCAGCTCAGTGGTTTCCTACCCACTGAGCCACCTCCCCAGCACAGAACCAAACTTTTGAGTTTATTGCTGCTGCCATTTCTGAGGTCACCCCTCAAAATTCTCCTTGCCCAGCAGCCAGGATACAGAAGTCCCTGCCTCCATCTCTTCAAAACCACACTTAAGGGGAAAAATTGCCCCTTGAACAGCTCCAGGGTTTCTGTATGCCCTGAGAATTAAAACTGGCGACTTTCTGTGTTGTGGGAAGAGAAACTCTTGGATCGTCAATGCCCTGAACAACCTATCAGCTGAAAAAAATCAGTAAACTCCTGGCTAAAAGACCCTACAGCCATGATATTTTGCATATTCAAAAGTACAACAATATCTGGAGAGCTTGGTTTGCTTTAAGACATTTAAGATTCCTCTGATCTTTATTCAGAAGGACCGCCAGCATACCTAAATAAAATTTACATTTACATTTGCCAGGATATGGAAAATTGTCTCAAGAACATAAATTTAAACTCTGCAAAACTTACGTAAAGTATTTTATTCTGCAAATCTATCTAAAATAGACAATTTGGCAGTCTGGGGTGAAGGGTCTATTTGCATGCACTTCAGATGACCCACTTAATTCATACCTGGCTTTTCTACATCACCTCTGCCTTCATCTCAGAACCACATCACATAAAACCTCCAGACCATCGCCCTTGCCTTGTAGGACAGCAAAAGCCCCTCAAGGACCAGCGACCAGGGGGTCCTATTCCTCTATAATTCCATCAATGAATTCCACTGAAGTCAATGGGATCTCACATCAAAAATCAATGTTGGTTGTGTCCCCAAGCAATGTGTTTTCTTCAACCATAGGTTACATTTTTGGTGATGGACATGAGTTCTCATTACTGTTGACAATTTTTACATACCTAATTAATTCCCTGAGCTCCCTATTAAAACTTCATGCAGAAGTCTAGAGGTGGCATTTTTGCTGGAGAAAATTCAACCTATTGATATGTGTTCTTATCACTTTTTAGTCAAACAGGAGCTAATCTTGACATCTGAGTCAACAGGCATTTCATCCAAGAACAGGATAAAAGTGACAGGATTTGATGGAAATCAGTGTATTTTCCATACAGTACATGGAGAGCCTGCATGCCAAGACAGTGTCGTTGTATAAAAACAAAGCAAAACTCGCTTAATATTAATCTATACGATTAACTAAGCAGAGCTCTTGAAGGATAAATGGACATGTAAGGCACAGTGATACAACTGACGATTATCGATGATGATTTAGGCTGTGAGTAAAGCCAGAAAGCCTGCTGTCTGGGTTCCTGAGTTCCTCTGCTCCTAAATAACATCCTAAATAAGAGTCGGGATGCTCAGGCATTACACACACAATTGACAGACTTCTCAAAAGTTGCTTATAATGCCAGAACTTATTTCAGTCAGACACTTACCCATATGCTTAAACTGAAACGTGCTTAAACCCGTTTCTATTCAGTGAAGTATATGATTAACTTTAAGCATGTGCTTAAAAGCTTTGTGGAACTAGGTTTCAATAAGCAGACATTGTAAGCAAGAAGAATGGACATAAAAGCAACCACAGAGCTGGAATCAGCCAAAGCAAAGCTGAGTCAGGCCTCTGGGGCCTTGAGGAGTGGGACACCAGCTCCAACACCAGCCCCAGACTGGGTTTTCACACAAATGGCACAATGGTAATGAATGTTACAATCCGTTAATTTAATGCTCTGACTTAACACAAACAGCTGCTTTTCAGGCAGCAGTGCTGTACTGCAAACAGTAGCACGGGGTCAGGTCTGAAGGAGCAATAAACAGGCTTGAAAGAGGGTTCAAATGCAAGCTAGGCTCCTGTCGGTGTGAATCTTCCCCTCATCCCTGCCTGCCCCCTTAGAAACATCAGGGTTGGACGAGACCTCTAAGAACATCAAGTCCAACCATCATCCTACCACCACCATGCCACTAAACCATGCCCTTGACCACTTCCCTCTTGTCTGCTTGTTGGTTAATGGGTCATCTCTGATCCAGAGAAGTCCACATCAGCTGAACTGGGTTTATAGCGCTTTCCCCTTGAATCCCAGGAAGACCCTTTTTGATATTCAGTTATGTGTCAAAGCACGTTCGTGGTCATTTTTTGGGCAATGTTCCTTCTGGAAAGTCCAGGTGACACCAGAGTCTGGCAGAGTCCTGCTG
>NW_010207957.1:60173-66458 GCF_000695765.1 Mesitornis unicolor
GGTTTGATCAGTTGGTCTGTCAGTCTGTCCAAGGGCCACTAAAGGGGACAGACAGACTGGACGCTCTCATATCAGAAGTTGCTGCAGTGTGGAAGAGGCTTTGCCTTCTGCATTTCCTTGCAGGGAACATAAAACTTTTCACTCAGTTGCTGAAGTCGTCATTGTTGCCAAGATAAAGTAGCTAGATAGGAGCCGGAGCCATTTAGCAATTAAGTGGCATTTTAAAAAAACAATTCTTTTGCAACATTCAGGCAACTCTTTTTATTATCTAGTTAACGACAGCACTTCCCGAAGCTAATTTTATGTGTAATAAAACTTCATTACTATCCCTTCTTCTGAGAAGGGTTGCAGAGGACAATTGGAATAAGAAACATAGGTTTCTTATACTTTATCAATCATGTGCATATGACACATTACAGGTATCTAAAATGTTCTGATTTATTTTCCCCCACTCTTTCTTTCTTTTTCTGGCTGGGCAACTGCTGTACTCTTTCATGTCAGAGGTCACCTATCAAATACTGCTCTTCTGGGGTTTTTTTCCCCATCACAAATCAATGACGAGGACAACGCAAGGTCAGATCCTTCCTAAAACCAGCACTGATGTTGCTGTTTGTGTATTCCGGCTCTGCCAAATTCTCTCTCAGGCAAAGACTCCTACGCAGCATCTTCCACATCAGCAAAAGTGGGTGCTTGCTGGCCCCCCCGATGTGCCACAGCGGAGGAAAGATGGATTAACTGCCCGAGCCACCCCGCTCCAGCCTCCGCATCCTTGCTGGCCACTGCCAGAGCAGCGTTTGGTGCTAAGATGCAAGGAAAACGAAGGGCGAGGGGGGAGCACTGTCACAGCGAAAGGTGACAAGGTGACACGGCTTTTAACTCTGCTTCCATCAACAGAGGTTTTCAGCAAGCCCATCTCAATTCGAATGGATCTGCTTTTCTGCCCATTATTGTTATTAGCTTGCTAAGTGTTATATTCAGAGAGAAAAAAAAAGTGGACAGGTTGGTATTTCACATGGTATAGATTTAAAAGCATAAAACTGAGATTCTATAAAGAAGTCACAGATTTGCAGGGTACGCATATTGTTTTCCAACACAGAGAAAGGAGAGAGCAACAAACCTAACCTGGCTCTGCATAATAATCTTTAAAGGAAGCATGGGGACCTCCTCAGTGAGAAAATTTCAGTCCGCATCCGATCAGCACATAATTTAGGTGCATTTCTGGGCTATTCTGCCAGCCTCACCTCATAGTAAACAACGCTGCTTCCTACGGGCGAAGAGCTACAGGCAAATAATGAGAGGTGTATGCTTTAAAAAGTTGCCCATTGACACTGCTGAGGCTCCATCAATTGACAGCCACTGAGGAGCTGCCTGTATCTCTGTAGGCTCCAGCAAAAGTAGCTGGACTGCGTGGGAAAGGCACTTATTAAAATACAAACACTTCTACCACAAAGAGAGATCCTCTAGAAAGTGCTGGCAAAGTCTATTTTGTTCTCTCCTTTTCCTATTTGTTCTAGCAGGACAAGCCAAACTCAGCTGTCGCTTGCGATGCTGCAAACAAAACAAGCTGGTGTACATCGACAAAACTCCATCTGGGGCTGAGAGTGCTAATTTACACCAAGTGAGGACTGAGCCACTGGCTAATTTTACTGGTGTTGCTCAGCTATAACCCAAAGTAGGATTTTTCTCAGTGTCTTTTGCTTCTGCTTAAGTTGAGGCAATTTTATGAATATGTTTAACAACGAGCACCCCAGGGACAGCTTGGTAAACCAAGCAAGAGAGAGAAGAAAGAAATTATAGATCTGTTTTTCAGACATTACAGTGTATGCTCCACGCAGCGATCATGTCTTTATGCATACCAAATCCTCCCTGTGGCAGGGGAATAGACACCTACATTACTGCAAAAGTCAAAGGCATCGAATGGAGCAGTGATTTAAAAAAAAAACCAAAACCTTGCGATTTGGACTCAATTGTTTTCCATTCTTTGTAATTACTTTAACTTTCAGCATCAGCTTTTCCTGTGAGTAATTCAGTAAGCAAATCAATTTCCCCTGTTCCTAGGAGAGCCTCTGTCTAGGTTTAACTTTAGAAAAAAATGCCAAGTGACGGGGTATTTCAGACGTGTGTTCTTCAACTGAAAACAGCTTTATGCCTTATTTCAGCTGCAGGTATATTCTGTATCTGTGCCCATCTAACTTTCCCCAGACAGGTATATTTACTTTGCCATATATGTGGTAGTGATATCCTTAAAAAATATAGGATGGAACTCAAGAATCCCAGCTTTTCACTGTGATATAAAGGATTTTCTCCTAATCACGGGATGGCTTAAGGTATAAAATCTTACGTAGAAACCATTGGAAAGCAATCACAAACTATTTTAGGCAGGCATCATTACTATCTGAGCGATCTGCACTGGTGGATTCATGACAACTTCGGTGTCTGTAGTAATTCTAGTGAAATGCTACTGTGTGTGTCTTTGGAACATCTTTGGGAGACAAACTTCCTTGGAAAAGCATGTGGCACATCGAGGCTGTGGGGCAGAACAGCACCAAGTGTGAAAGCACTCAGCTGGGGCAGGCAGAGCATTGGGTTTCGTGCCAAAATCACCTCGTTGTAGGCTTTTAGACCATGTCGTGGGACTGGATGTTCCTTCATGCTAATTTGGTGCAGTCTTACAGCATTTGCTTTGCTTTAATCACATGCATATGCATATGTAAACTTGGCCTAGGATGTGCTAAACGCTTTTCTAAATATGGATGAACTTCTGAATCGGAGCCTTATCGCAGTCATATTCCCACCTTTGTGAAATGTAAGAAGCAGTGGGAGGTGGTTTTTGCTTTGCAGTATCATAAAAACACAATGTTAGAACTGGCTTTGTGCCTGTTGTACGGGAAATGATCTGAGAGCCTCGCGTTTAAAGAGAAGTGGCTGACCTACTGTGAAATAGCCATAATGTCCTGCATCTCAGGCCTTGGTCTGCCCATCAGAAGGTCTTCTCTGAGATCTAAGTATTGTTTTTATATTTCTTCAGTATTTTCAGATGAAAGGTGCTAATGTCCCAAACATCATCATTAACCGGAATTCATTGCGTAGCTGGAATATCTAAGAGCCTGATGTTATCTGAGACACACTGAGAACTGTACTACTTCACAAAGTAATGGAACTGTATTACACTTTACAAAGAATCTGAACATTTATATAGCTGAAAGAATGATTTAAAAATACATTTTTAATTTTAAATTAGACTTTTTAATCAACGTGGTAGATTGCAGCAGCTACACCAAACCTAAATGTGTGACTCAGTTCCTAGTGAGGATGTTCTTTAAAAACAGATGAGAAAAGTTTCAGGATGAAAAATGTTTTTACAATGATAAGTGCCTTCTATAATACAAACTAGAAAGGAAACCTTCTTAGGAATGAGAATTTAAAGTATATTCTTTATCTCAAATGGTGCTGGTTTATAAACTAAGTAGAAACTCTTGCCATCTCAAATATCTGAGGGTACAAGCACACGGTTAAGTCTACAGACTGGCTTTGTGACGGGTGTAGCAACACAAGCAGCAACACAAGCAAACCAGTGCTCACCCTCCCCAGCTTTGATCCAATCCAATGCCCTTGGAGGCAGCAGAAACCCTGCAGTAAGCTGGGACAGAGAGAGACAGAAAAAGCCCTCAAAAAGAATGAACTCGACTATTCCAAATGTGAGGTCCATAGACCCATCAGTGTATTTTCCACTGCCTGACTCCTGCATACTTCATTACAGATAGGAGAAGTAACTGTACCACCAGTAGCACACACGGAGAACCCACACCACCTCACATACATAATTTTCCACTGATTTCCAGCACTGGACCGGATCCTTCATCTGCCCTTCTGTTTCTTCCTGCTTCATTTTCTTTACTCTTTCCTCTGTGCTATCAAGCATTTGTTTGCATACATCACGAGGAAACTACTGAGCTGTTACGCTGGAATCCAGGGCTAAAGAACATGACCTCTACTGTGCGGTGAATCTTCCTAGTTTATGCAGTTGCTGTGATGATTAATTAGTTAATGCTATGAAACGCTTGGAACATGAAGATATATAGCTAAGTGAATGCAAGTATCCATTAATTACTATTATACAACGTCAAGCAGAGGGTGAGCCAGCTAATAGAACCAAAAATGAACCAAAACTCCAAACATGGAGCAAAATTCACCAGATAAAACCACATTTTCCATTTAATATCTTTGCTAAATCTATCCAAATTTAGTATAGAACTGTGTAGCACAGTTTTGCAACTGGACCACTGTTTAAGAGTGTCTCTAAAAGTGCTGTTTTCCTCTGAGCACAACTTAGCTGATCCAGATACCTCAACATTTATGACGCTAGTAGTCTCTTTCAAAGTCATTATTGTTAAAACATTAAAGACTCCTATGCTATGCTAATAGAGGGAAGGTAAGCTGGTGCTAGGCATCTGCTTCTTGATAATAATCATCACAGTAATTAAGTTTTGCCAGAGCTGTTAACAGAAGAATCCAGTTTTGACATTTATAAGAGCGGCATTATGAAAAGCTGAACTCAGAATTATCTCTTTATCATACGACTAAAACAATTACAGATGTTCTGTTGATGTATGCTGTGGTCCTCTCCTCAGCACAATAATTATCCTTTAATGAGCCCACATTAATGTAAATTGGATTCATCAGGAAATAAATCTCACAATGAACATGAGGCACTCTACAGGTAACCTTTCATGAAAGCAAAGCAAATACTAATCTTGATCAGTTGTGGACCAGGGATTTCCTCCTTTCAGCTTCGAGACAAATAAAAAGATCCAAGTGGGTCCCATTGTTTCCTTGCATTCTGGGCAACTTGAAGGTTTCATGGAAATCAACTAAATTTGTCACTTTTGTAAAATTTGCCTTTGGTAAAGGATGGATAATGATGAACATTTTATCTTGGTTCCTATTTCCATCACGCCCTCATTCACCTCTAAGAGTCATTTGTGCCACGGGACAAATAGTGGGAGTCTCAGTGCCAAAAGCTGCTACTTCAGGGTTATTCCAGCTACACTGTTCTAGGATCCCTGCTGCCTTGCTGCTCCTGCTCCACTCTGTACCAGTTCTGCTGTGGTCTTAAATGGCTTGAGTTCTCTAAAAATCACGCTTCACTGAATAATAAATACCCTGCCTCATATCCATAGGAAAAGGAAAAGAAAGAACAAGTTTTTTAAAATCTTATGGATATATAAAAATATCATGGATATACCACAATCCTGGTGCTCACAGTCACTTGACAATCTTAAACAAGCCAGGGTTAACAAACCTTCATAGAGAAAACCCAAATGTAGGTCCCTGCCCAACGGCAGTCTTCAGTCTGTGTTTTCTGCTTTAGTTTCAGTGGAGTTCAAAGACCATCAGTTTACAAATCGGTCAGCTCCAAGCATTTATAACTCACTTTCGAATGATGATTTGCTGCTTTTAGAAAAACTGGTCTGGCCAACTGGTACAAATCAGAACTAGTTTCTATAAGCATTTTTTGTTCCTAAAGTTGATCCACTAATTAAAGCAGTGAGCTGAGACCAAGGCATGCCCACTGCTGGCTTCCTTCAACAGTCTTGCTTTTGGTTCAACGGCTGCCTAATGTTGACAACCAAATACATAATAAGTCACTTTTGGAAGAGGCTGGATAGTTTTTGCTACCAATCTCCAACCTAAGACTGTAGTGAGCAACTAAACACTCAACTGTTAAGGTGTGAAGGCAACCTGCCCTAATGTATGCAAGTTAGTTCCCAAACTTTAGACAGCAACAGCATGTAATATTTAACCTGTGTAGGTTCATGCAGCTTATACTGAAACACCCGCACGTAACCCAAGAAATTTTGGGTGGATGTGCATACACAGCACAGTCACACAGTGGGCTGTAACGCAGACACACTGCTTGTCTAAGTCAGGAGGCAACAGATGGCCAAAGACAAAGAGAACAAAAGGGAACAAGGAGATGATCCCAGGCAGTGACAGCCTTACCAGGACACCACATACATAACTGTCATCAGGCTTTTTGGAGACCTTCTCTCCGTGCCAGAAGCAAACAAAAGGTTTATGTGTTACTTCAGGTCTGTTTTGAGGACTGAAATGTGATTTCATAGGTACACAGGCTCATTTAGGCCTTCCACAGAGAATGATTTTCTCCCACATTAGAACATTGAAAATAATATTCATCCAATTATGGTGACTGCATCGGCTATTTTTCCCCCCTGAATAAAATGGCCCACTGAATTCATCAGGAGATATATATGTGTATATATA
>NW_010207958.1:0-26281 GCF_000695765.1 Mesitornis unicolor
GGGGCTGGCCAAGCCCAACCAGGCAAGACCGGGGCCATGCCACCCGCTCCTGGGGCCACATAGGTCAGGGCTGGTGCCAGAGAGAGAAAGGAAATGCCCTGCACCACCCTTAAATACATGAATTCACAGGGGCGCTGATTGGCTTGGCCCTGGTCAGAGGTGGGTCTGACAAAGGCAAAGGGGGAGCTTTTCAGGTAGCTTCTTAAAAGGCCATCTCCATAGCCCTTCCCCCGTTACCAAAGACACAACCAAAAACCCCTCACAGAAAACCCAATATAGTCCTTAATAGCATATTGCAATATTTGCATCTTTCTTGAAAAATATTCTGAACTAGTATTGCAACAAACAAATCCATTAATTCATTTCAGAGATTAGCAGAAAGTTGCAGTCTTTATATGGTTTTCATAGAGTTTTTTTTATTTACATGAGTGTTTAACGCAAAGCTTTGGGGGCATAAAGATAAATTCTACAAAACTAGTTCAGGAAAAAATCAACAGAAATTTTACCACAGTTAAGTTTGGAGATTAGCTTTGTTGCCACTGAGAAGATTTGTTACATTGAGGGTGGTCAGACACTGGCACAGGTTACCCAGAGATGTTGGGGTGCCTTTATCCTTGGAGATATCCAAAACCTGCACACAGCCCTGGGCAACTGACTCTGGATGACCCTGCTTTGAGCAGGGGGTGTATTAGGCTAACTCCAGAGGCTCCTTCCAGCTCCAACTACTTCTTGGTTTTGTGATTCTGTTTTAAAAAACCTATCCCCTTTGGATTGTTAGTTGGAACACAGATCAGGTTAGTGATTAATGAAAATTATTACTCTTTCATAGATCTTAAATACCCTATGTGGAATGAAAAGATTGCCTCTGTTGTATTTTGGCAGGTGAAAGCTTATATCTGAAAACCAACAGAATTATGCAGCTCTCCTCCATATCTATGCTAATAAATCCATGACCTGGATTTAGAGTCCTGGAAGCTAAATGCTTCCTTGCTTTTCAAGACATTGTCTCTGAAACACCAGTGACTTACAGTGCTGTGCTATGATTGCCTTTATTAGTCTGCTGTGAAGCTGAGAACTTTGAGACATAAGGGAAATCTTTTTGAATGAAAAGGCAATCAAATATTTGAAAAAAACCTGACAGGCTAGAATCACATTTGGCCAAATATCTATGAGGAATAGTCTAGTGTCACAAGCTTGTAAACCACAATTGAGGTTCTCTGGGTCTGTGAATTGCTTGTGAAGCCTCTGCAAAAAAAATAACAAAAGCAAGCCCACATTTCCTATACAGAGAGTCAGCCCTCCATGCTAAAATTTTTGGGGATACACGAATGGAATAAGTTCAGACACAGTTGATGGTGCTTGACAGCGGGAATGTGGAATAGAGGATTTCTTAGGGTCATTTCCATCCTATGTTTTCTGTGAATCTATGATTACAGAAGTTATTCCTTTGACTCTTTCCATCAATTCTGCCACCAGAATTAGATAGAGCTACATGGCTAAGATAAGTAAATGTAAGAATTGTAGGACTGTATGTCTGTATGAAGATCAGAGCAAGTCTCCAAGGAACACAGTAGAAGTGAATATTTGAAAGAAAATTTTAACTGACGGCAAGATGACAGCAAGACATACTTTAGTAAATAAATAAGAGTAAATCAATATACTATAATTTCAAAATCCTAAGAAGAAGTTGAGTTTCCAGTTGGGTGCCTGCATGCTTGTGAAATTTAACAGTATTTGTTTCTATCGTATCTGCAACACACACTTTGCCTTTACCTATTGTGTGTCCTTTAAATGATGAATGTGTTTGTCCCTCACAATCTCATGAGCATAATGACTTGTTTACTTCTGCTGACTTCCACTGCTAATCCATATTAGAAAGTTTAACCTAGTAAACAAAATAGAATCCAATCAAACAAAGAGGTAATAAGTGTCTCGAAGCCTGAAGCTAGGCTTGCTAGCAAGACTGCTTGTCAGAACAAACTTTCAATGGTGTAACTATTTGTTCAAAAGTTTAGTATCATATGCAAAAAAAATTGAATTTCCCCCAGTTAGACATTTAAATCATCCATTTATTTTCCTCCCACATAATAAAAGGCTGTGTTTTAATTATTCTTTTTTCATTCTTTTTTAAAAAGTTCTTCAATATGAGGGTAGTGAAACACTGGGACAGGTTGCCCAGAGAGGAAGTGGAGGCCCCATCCCTGGAGATATTCAAGGTCAGGCTTGATGGGGCTCTGAGCAACTTGATCTAATAACATTGTCCCTGTTTACTGCAGGGGGTTGGACTGGATGATCTTTAAAGGTCCCTTCCAATCCAATATTTTCTATGATTCTATGATTCCATGACTCTAACAACACCATTGCCAGAAACTGTTCAGGTGATGTTATAAAATTTAACATAAAGAAACTTGAAATTGTTCTGATTTATCAGAAGCTTAATCAGTTTTGAAAACTGTTTTGAGATCTATACTGCAGTGATTTCACCTTGAAAGGAAATATTTTTGGCTTTCAAGCATTTGTAGTACATCTTCAGAAAGACTGATCTATTGAATTTTACGCAAGGTGAGAAGAGGAGATGCGATGCACAAGTTCCCAAACTGAGTGGAAAGTCTGATGTATTAGCACTTGATCCTGTGAATCATGTACCCACCCACAGCTTTATAGATTAGATGTTCACAGCTCTAGGTTTGAGCTGAAAACTTAATGAAGCAAGGTTTGATAAATTCTGTATAGTTGTTTTTTTTCTCTAACTGGAAATTAGGTTGCTAAACATATTTATAGAAATAAAATTATTTAATTTTCAGTTATCATTCTTGCTCTTTTTCTTTGTAATGTTTAGATGTTAAAAACTAAAGATTGAAAGAGATACCTAAAAAGTTAAGATAATACTGATTCGTCAAAAAGCAAAGGACATAAGAATATTTTCTCTCTATCCTTGTATTTGATATCTTCAACCAAGTTGAACAGAAACCTGTGCATCTGTTTTCTTTGCTTCACCATGATGGAACTGCCGCTACCTATAGCACAGGGAAATACCTTAGTGTTTCCTGTACACTTTATTTTTGTTAGTGTTTAATGGAAATTGAAAGGTAACTTACGCATCTTGCTTCTTAACACAAAAATGCATGTGGCATACATAATATTTCATTGTCATACAAAAACCCCCACTGATTGTAATATAATAAGTTATTCCTATTTTAAACAATATTTTATTTTTCTTGCAGTGAAAGCAGAAGTATAATTAATAACAATTATAATCATAATATATATTCTATATTTTATATACATAAACAATATTATACAGTAAATTATCTGAACTTATATATGTTAAGCTGGTGAAAATTGTCATTCAATGCTGTCTTTGAAATTAAAAATAATCTCTTAGATATCTCTCCTGTGGCTGTTTTCATCCTAAATTCCCTATTCTAGACAAAAGTATCAAATGTAAAAGAAGATGACACAGAAATTTAGTGTATATAATATGGATACAATTCACCAAATTTTAATTGAAATTAATAAATTCCACAGAGTATACTGAAATATTAACTATTACAAAAATTCAGTTGATTTAAATGGGAATTTTGCCATGGCAAAATGTTGTCTAGGGGACACCATCACTTCATTCCAGTAATTCAACATGAGCAGAGACATAACTATACTCATTTTTGTTTTCAGAATTCTGAAAGTTTACAGATACCACCAGAAATGAGTAATTAGTTTTCAAACAGTTATACTTTTCATATTTAAATCTGAATAAATATGTTTCATGATAGGAATTCCTGTTTTAAACAGTTCAAGGAATTATACCTTACTTTTAAAATACATAATAATGTAAGATTTTCAAGCACAGGAATTGTCACTTCAAGCTTACTAGAAATAAAGGAATATTTGACATCCATTTTGTCAGTATACTTCGGATCTTATCTGTCAGACTGCAATTCCAAACTTACCTGGATTTCTGTATGGTCTACGTCATAGATATGAATGCCTTTCCTCATAGGTTACAAGATGTAAATGCTAGCTAACACAGATAGCAGCAGTCAAGGTTTTGACTCCACTCAAATTGCACCATTGAGCCAGACACGGATAAGAATTTGAGAGGGCTGTCAAAGGCACTGAGAGCATGGGATATTTTAGAGACTCTCAAAGATATTTCTTTGCCTAATAGTGATTAACTATGCTTAGGAAAATGTAGGTTTCAGACTTTCTTGTGCATAATGTTTTTAACTACATGTCCATGGTGCCATAATCTTTGTCAGGCATACATACTGACAACAGTGAAGTCCAAACGCCTTTTAAAATAAAATAAGTATCAATAGCAATATAGTGCTGGCAAGGACTATTGCATAGAAAGAGTACAGTGCAGGATTCTATAGTATTCAGTTGTTTAAGGGGAAAGGTGCAAATCCGAGAGCAATTCCTTGTAGAATATTTGCTCTTTTAGGTAGGTGGACTACTGAAATGAAGAGTTGTCCTGAGGCATTCTTTCTTGCCCCTGCAAAGCATCCAAGATAGATGACAGGTCTGGAGTAGTGGTGGGAGGTAGAACACTCATTCTGAAAGCAGAATTACAAAGATTCATCTTCATTGGCTGAAAAAACAAGAATTTTGTCACACAAAACAACACACACAAAACCCAAAGGTTCTGACATTATTTTTCATTCTATGTCAGAGTGAAAATTCTTCAAAAGGAAAAAAAGAGAGGGAGCTACAGACCCATGTGACAATGTATCCTCCTATGCTTCAAATAGTAACACCAGAAACTGGGATAATGGACTTTCTCTAGAGGGGTTTTCTTTACCTATTCCTTCTCTTGTGCTGAATTTGAAAAATCTCTAGGATGTAAGCTTTATAGAAATGAATTTATACTTGCAAAGCATGGATGAGAATGGAATGTGCATTTTCCAATTTAAAAATCCTACAGTAATGTTGTGGTTTAGGCCCAGTGCACAACTGAGCACCACGATGCCCCAAAAAGGGGACTAGTCAAAATAAGGACTGGAAGGGCTTCTCACCACTTCGGTCACAGGCAAAAGACAGACTCATCATAGGAAGAAAAACAAAACTATTTTAATTTGTTACCAACAATATCAGATTAGAACAGTGAGAGATTCAACCAAACCTTAAAGTCAAACACCTTCCCCCCACCCCTTCCTCCTTCCCGGGCTCAGGTTTGTTCCTGGTTTCTTCACCTCCCTGCCTTTGCCCAGGGGCACAAGGAAGGAAGGGGGGATTGCAGTAAGGTCATCTTTGCCACTCATTCCTCTTCAGGGGTAGGATGCTGCTTCCATGTGGTGCCCTTCCCACAGGAGAAAAGTCCATAAAAGTCCAGTATGGGTCTGCCCACAGCTGCAGTTTCCCTCATGCACAAAACTGCTTCAGCCCAAGTCCACGAAATTCCAATGTGGGTCTGCCCACAGTCACAGTTCCCTCACACATGAACTGCTCCAGCACACATTGCCCAGAGTCACGGCTTCTTTCAGGGGCAGCCACTGCTCATGTGGCCCTGCCCCATCGGTGAACTCTACAGGCTGCAGGCAGGTTGTCCTGCACTCTTGCCATGGATTGCAGGGGAACCTCGGCTCTGTGCCCTCCTTCTCTCTCTTCTCCTTTCTTCCTTCACTGACCTTGGTGGTTTTTAAAGTTGTTCTCCTCAGGTCCCTCTCCTTTCTTCCCTGCAGGTCTCTTCTGATGGTTCTGAAATGTTCCTGGCTGGAGCTGCAGTGGGGCTTAAGCTTAACTTGGGGCCAGGACACCCAAGCCTGACAGGACTGGGCAGGGCCAGGACCGAGGCCACACAACCTGCACCCAAGGCCACTCTGGTCGGGGCCGATGCAAGAGAGAGAGAGAGGGTGCACTGCACCCCTCTTAAACACATTAATTAGCAGGGTCGCTGATTGGCTTGGACCTGGTCAGAGGTGGATCTGACATTGGAGAGAGGGAGCTTTGCAGGTAGCTTCTTACAGGGCTATCTCCATAGCCCTCCCCCACTGTCAAAAACAAAACCAAAAACCACTCACAGAAAAATGCAATACAAGTAATTTTCCTAAAGTCTTAACTATCTTAAATGAATTAATATGCTTATCACATAAAGATTCTTACTGGATGCTTACAAACAGGAGGCTTAGGTAGCTGAGTCTGCTCCAACACAGTGAATTTAAAATCTAATAAGATTCTTTCCCAAATACTACATTTGCAAACAGACACAGAAACAAAACATTTTTCACAAGTGCTCTTACAGTTTCAGTTTCATTAGCTAATTTTAAGCTTTCTAGCCAAGGAAGTTTTCACCAGACTGATTAAACTACTTCCCAGTAAAACTATTCATCCCTTTTCGATGGCATACATCCCACGATCATGAGCTCCCAGGACTGAGCTCTGACCATATGTGCAGGAAAGACACAAATTCCCTAGGCTGGATGCAGCCACAGTGGTGACAGTGGATCTGTGTGTGACACTGAGCATATGCCCTAAATATAAGGTATGTGCTATGACTTCCCTGGCCTGGTAAATCCTTCATTACATTCAAGCCCTTGTACTTCCAGAGAAGTGGTCCACACGGCCCCAGGTATTCACGACAAGCACGGTGGTTTGCTGCAGAAAAAGCAAGTGGATGTTCAATCATTTGTGAGTACACTCCATTCCCTGAGATTTAAGCTTCATGTTTTCAATGGCAACAGAACTAATCCCCAAACCTTATTGTGGCAAAATTCCTCTTGAATTCAATAGGAGTTTTGCCTGAATTATTTTTGTATAAATTAGCCTTATGTCCCCAAAGCTTTGCATTAAACCTTACAGTGTTTCTTAAACCAAGCTTAGGGTCACCAGCTTCTTCATGGCCTCCATCAGCCAAGATCCATGGAGATCTCTTCCAGATCATGACACGCTACAAAAGCATGGCCATCCTCACAAATGGAGCCAGCATCAAAACTGCAGCTCTTAAAGTAGTTACGGGAATATGTCCACATTTCTGCTAGTAAATAAAATGGGTCAGAATACATTCTCTGACCTTGAGGACAAGTGACATGGTATGGCTCGCATTCATATAGCTAAAATCTTATCTTCCCCAAAGCAGGGTAACACCATCCATACAGCTCACTGGAACAGCCCCAGGCTATCCACAGGCTGAGTCTAAGCAGCCTCAAGGAAAATTATGCCTGCCATGGACCAAAATTTACCAAGTAGTGCACTAGCATCAAACACTCTAAATACCCACAGGACCAGAGACTGAGCTTAAGTCCTGTCCCTGTTTAGGTCACTAGCATCAACAAAGCCCAGGAAGGCACAGATGGTAGAAAACACTGCCTGTGAAATGAAGTCTGGAAGAACTGCTATCAGTTTACTTGTACACACCCAAGCAGATTTGTTAGTAAACTCCAGATTCATTCAGTTGAAGCTAAAATCTAATTATGTGCGTGTTTATGTAAAAGTTATATGTGACATTGAAGAAATTAAATATTGATAATGACAGCATGAAAGAATTTCATTTATGCCTAAATGAAATGTTTAAAAATAAATGAACAATGTATTCTAAAAATTAAATACCTGTTTTCTCCAACCATGTCCCATACCTTAGTTAAACAATTGGGAATGCTTCATTTTAATTTTGTGCATTGATTTCAGATGACATTAATAAAAGATTTCATTTTACTGTAAATTTTTAATAGAATCTGTTACCACTAACATGCATCTGAAACCTCACAACCATTCAATGTACCACCTCACCAAAAAATCAACAAGCATATCTCCCAAATGGGCTAATGACAGGCACTTTTCCTAAGAATCTGCTTTTTAAATTATACTACAAATTCTAAATTCTTTCAGGACACTCCCCTCCGCCCAGAACCAGCCCAGTCACATGTATTTCTTTGACAGATGAGGTCTCTGTTTTTCATTCGGTTAAATAGTGCTTATGGGAAAGAACAGCAACCGAAGACAATAGCTGTGACTTTTCTTTTATTTCACTTAGCCTGCAATACTTTCATTCATAAGCGTTAAATTGGAATTGCCAATATTAACTAAGCAAAGAGCTGGCGGAAAAGGTTTATGTGCTATTTATCCTCAAGGGTCCAATTCAATCACAGCTCTGTAAAATGTCACTGACCCACTTCATCAATTACTGAAGGCAGGCGTGGGAGCTTTACATTCCTCCTGACTGTACCAGTCAAATATATTTTCTTTTTTATTTATGTGATAACCAGACTCCTCAAAAAAAGCCATAAGCTTCTTTGCATGTTATAATTAAAAGTACACTTCTACTGTGCTTATCTTTAGACTTAAGAAAAAACTGGCCATGAAATGGTTGCATTATGATAGACTTGTTAATAGCAAACTATATAAATTGTGAGAATTTCAGCTACAATTAAAAATACAGCTGAAAAACTTTAGAAGAACCATAAATGGTTTCATTTCAGCATTTGTTATTAAAAAGTGATATTGGAAGATTTTGTAACTTGGAAGCTCTGAAGATATTTTCTGGTCCAGTAGGCAGGTATTCTGTGAAGTCTATGTGCCTCTAACGGGAAATTTGGTTTGAGGAAATTATTTCTTTCTAGAGGGTAATAGTGTTTTACAGAGATTCTTCATCATATATTATTTTGTAGCACTTTTTCATGTTCTGATATTTTGCTTTCAATTTTCAAAATGCATTTAAAACTGAAAGGAAATGACTTCTTTTCAGATGCTTATTACACTGAGTGAAAAATTACAAAATTTGAGATTAACTTCTAATAACTGAAATATAGTGGGTCTGCCTGGGGAATACATTTCTTAGGAAGTTACAACAAATAATTAAAGTAAAAATAAAAATCTATTGCAGATATAGAATCTACTTCTTCCAGTCAGAAAGTAAGAGATATTTTCTTATAATGTGTCCTAATGCTTTTTGTTCACCTTATCTACCAGAAAGATCACACATTTAGATGGCACCTGTTTTCTATAATTTTAACATCTAAAACTAAGATGTGTTATTCAGGTTAATCATTGATACTTAATAGAAAGACAAAAAGCATCTCTAGAGGGCAATTCGTTCCATCCTGTGACAGACATCATTCTGTCAATCAGTGATTATTCTCCTATATTGGTTATCTGCTACATAAAACTGATCTCAGAAACACGATGCTTATCACCTTTTATCCATGCTCAAATTTTCTTTTCACACATGAGCTTCCCTAGTTGCACATAATGCTGAACATGCAGACACTTTCCTGCACCACATGGGATGTCTAACAGGTGATGGCAAGTAGCCGTATAACCAGCCTGGCCTCCTTTAACCAGACATGGAAGGCTGCCCATAAGGAACAGAAAAGTGCTTTCCTTGATGCACTTACCGCTTACTGACCTTGAGGAGGCAAGGAGCTGTATTGCTGATGGAGCTTCTTTGGACAAGGGCAGGATGGTGCATTGCTTTCATGAGTCTGAGATAGAAAGTTGTCTTAGCCCAATGATGATGCAAGGTGACAATCACATGGAGAAGTTTCTTCAGTTAAAATACCAGTTTCTAAAAGAAAGCAAAAACAATGGGGAAAAAAAGGGGGGGTGGGGAAAAGAATGAGCAGAGATTTATTCATGACTGACATTGATAAAATAGTAGGGCTTTTTTCCCCATCAGCACTTAGGCAGGATGTTCAACAGGCTCTGTTAGAAGAAAACTACTGTTCATTGACTGAATGAGAGAGTTTTCACTGCTGTCTAAGCATTGGGGGGTCATGCTAAATGCAAAAAACATGAAATGCTCTGGCTAAAAGGGTGATAAGACAAACAAAACTTATGAATTTCATGCACGTATTGTGAAAAGTAGTGGCACATGTTCTACATCAAAGTTGGACTGACCAATCATAATGGTGTCTTCTGGCATTACAGACATAAGTAACTATATGACTGCTTAATAATATAGCTAAAATATTTTCCGTATTTTACTGGTATAAATATTTATATGTCTACTTGAATTCCAGTAATTATTATATTCTTAATAGAAATTATTGGAGCATGGTATTTAATTTACTGTATTAAAAGCTTTATGAACTTTATGAATCAAAAACGTATGACAGTAGAAAAGCAAGTTTTTTTCTCTAGAACTGAGGTCAAACATTTCTAATTGCATTGTAGATACTAACACATTTATGTGAAGCCAAGTAACTGAGGCAGCTTGGCTGTTTCAAATCTTAGTACATAAGATAATTGGAATTAATAATTTCTAAAACTAAGTGAAAGCAAAGCTACTTGTTCTACAAAAGTATACAAAATATGTAAAATATACAAAATATACAAAAATTTTAGAAACTAAAGAAAGAAGCCCTTCTTCTTTGGAAATTAGATGGAAACTACTAACAATATGGAAAGAAAAAGCATGCCATTGAAGTGTAGGACCTATTTCAAAATTATTTTGAGTGAAGAGAAATAATAGCTATAAGAGTAAAATAGACTATCAGTAGCTGAAACAAAGATGCAGGGGACAAAATACAGGTCTTATTTGTCTTATTTCCTTCTAGAAAGGAAAATCCACAGTAAACAGGAATTTTGGGAAGTTTATGTTGGCCATTTTAGTGGGCAGAAGGGAGGTTAATGAAGATCCATCTCTAGTTACCCCTCCTTTGATCTCTCTTTTTTCTACCATTAACAACAGGCACTGTTCTCAAAGTTGTCACTACTTCTGCTTTTGAAGATTCTTTTTCCACAAAGGGAACACCATTGCTAAACATCCATCCCATGACAGAGACAACCTTAGCCTCACTACATTTGCATGGCCACCGTTCCTCTGTTATGAATCAATGTCTTCATGGATATTAGCACCTGCTCAAGACCACTGAGACAACCTATCTCCTGGGCTCCGGAGCCTGGAATTGAGTCCTGGGTAGGGACTCCCACCCAGCTCCACAGAGGAACCTGAAAGTGGAAACAGTAAGATATAACTGCTCAGCTGACAGGTATCAGTTAACTTTGTTAAACAAAGTTGTAATACATCAAAGCTGTATTACATCATCTATTTCACCACTTGAGCTTGTTAGAGATGAACAGAAACTGTAAAATATGGTTAACAATTTTTGTGCTGAACTTTGTCTTGTACATAAATAAAAATTAGTACTAGGAAGCAATTATCTTCAAAACTCTATCTCATTTTCTTCGCTGTTAAGATCCAAGAGAAAAAAAAAAGTCTATAAATTCTGGCCTTTCTTTCACTAGATGTACCACACAGGCAGATGAAAAAAGAAAACTAAAGAGGGGGCCTGTCTCCAAGGAGAAAACATAACTGATCAAACTACTTTTAAATAGCTTTTAACCATTTATTTATGCAAATGGTAGATATTTAATATCTATAAAACAGAAATAGTAAAAGTGCAGGTAGTCTAATAAAAAGTCAGGTAAAAGATTTGAGCATAGCATATAATATAGCAAAAGTAAATATGAGGGGCAGCTGTTTAGAGCCTGGGAATAGGAGGTTACTGAGCCAGCAGCAAGCAATGCTATCTTTCTACCTAGTCACTATGTAATAGTTCAGACTCTTTATGTGATGCAGGTGCATGTATGCAGGTCTGCTTTGAGGCTACTTATACCTGCCTTTGAGCTTAATACATTTGGAGTAAATATTGTCCTGACACACTTCCACAACTTCTAGTGTCAATGCTGGCTTATTGAGAGCTAAGACAAGGATATTTGCTATATAGACCACTATACTTATGTCTTCCAGCATGAATTCATCTGTCATGCTACTGTCTTCATCAACTGAGAAGAGCTGTCCTGAACATCTGGATAATATGAGATGGCTAACTCCCTGCAACACTGTATGACTTGCAAATTCAATTTCTTTTATATTTTTAATGCTGGGAACAGATACCCATGAAATATGAAGGACTGATTTTCTGATTTAACACTTTTATATACCTCAGTTTATGCTGTGACATACAGAGATGTGAATAAAAGGTATCAGTGATTAATGTAAATGTGACGGCATATTATGTTGACAACTTATGAACCTATTTTAACTGATGACAATCCCTTTAGTGCATCCTAGTTCCTCATTGATGTTTTCCATCAAATAGAATACAAAACAAATTATTGTCATTTTTTTTGCGTGCTTAGCTCTGACTAAGCATTTGCTTTTATTGATCCCAAAGATCTAGCAGCAGGAAATCACCAAAGAAATAAAAAGAAAATCACTTCTGAATGTGTTTCCAGACACTTGATGAATCAACATTATTATCTGTACAGTGTCCTATGAGTACACAGTGCTTTACAATGTTAGCAGCAAATTATCTGACTTTGTCCATAGAATCCACCTCAAAGTGAAAAGCTGACATTGAACTCTGTTGGCATGGAAAGAGAAGACACTCTGTGTGTAACAAATAAACATAGTCTCATTACCTTCTGTAAAAAAAGATACAACTTCTTCCTGAATGCTTTTTCAAATTATTTTAAAGAATTACATCAAGTACTTGAAATGTCATAGAGTGTAATGTAATAAAGTAATTTTAGAGTAAAAAAGAAAAATAGGTGATAGGCGATCACACAAGATTGTAAATTTATTTGGATTGTTTGATTAAATGCAAGGAGCTGAGCTTTGGAAATGGGAAGATGGAGAGCAGAAAAGGCGAAGGCCTTTCACACATTATGATTTTGTCGTATACCATTTTATTAACCTTTGATGTGTCTTACAAAACATGGGTTAGAACTTGAAGGGTTCTCTGAATCCAGATACTGAATGAATTCATTCACTTAGGAATAATCCACTGATTATATTTCTGACTTAACTGTTGAACAAAAAAAAAAGTCGTTGATATACATCTTTTTTTCAAAAGAGAGACTGAGAAAACAGTGATGCTCTGTCACTTAGTGCTGATGAAATGCTGTTCTTGTCAAGGGAAACTAGCCAGTTGCTCTGAATCCACCATAGGACTACACCTATACCAGGACTTTTTATGATCCTATCTTTTGACTAGTAGTTCTAGTTAGGGCAAAGACCTACCTTCTTTTATCATCTCTTCTTAGAGGCCAAAGCTCATTTCAATTTTCTGTCTACCTAAAATTTTCTTATCAGTATGAAACTCCAATAGCTGAGTAAAACAACTCTTACTGGGAGATATATACCAGAAGAGAAGGTCTACTTAACATTCCTAATCATGTGCTTGTCTGTAGCTGAGTTGGAAGATTTCTCCTGGACTTCATTAGAATAGAGCAACAGAAAGCACCACGTCTCCCTTGAGTGTCCCATTCTGTCCTCTGCTCATTTGGAAGCAAGTAAAGCAGAGCTAGGGTCCACTGCTGTAAGGAATGTTTACCACTCCACTGGCCTTTGAGGTGCTCCATTAAACTCTTTTGAGTCTGACAGAAACTACACGATATTTGAGTCCTCCATGCCTTCCTGGTTTAGAATAATTATTTTGATTCTTGCATGCAGAAAAGTCTGCAAATGGATTTTCTTCAAGGTGAATATAGACAACATATATTACTCAGAATGTCTCATATCTTCATTTGGATTAACTTCACCTTAAGAAGACCTGTCTACTGTAACTCGTTAACCATGTGTCATATTTTTCTCTGCTATTGGTCTAGACTGAAGGTGTCAACCTCCAACCAGTTTACAAAGCTGCAAGCAATTTTCATAATCCTTTTTTTATATTAATCCAACTCCGTATCAGACATGAATCATGAATGGATTAAACTAATCTGTCACAAGTTCTTAATGGTGACAGAGAGAGGGTGAGGAGGGGGTCATGGGGGAAGGTGAGAAGTTCAGTTGTTGGTTATACAGAAATATGAGGCTGAGATAGAATTTGGATGGATTAAACAACTTTCATCAGAAATGACAGAAGAGTACAAAATAAATAATAAAATTAATATTGGAAAATAAAGAGAAGGGAACTCAGAACAGAAATTCAAGGAAATAAAGTGTTAAAGAGATACAAAAAAATAAAGGCACTGAATAAAATGCTAAAGGAATAGCCATGACAAGATCATGAAAAGAATGGAAGCTCAAAAATTATAGCCAGGGAAGAGAAAGTAAGAAATGTAGCCAAAGGAAGAAAAGAAGATTGAAAAGATGACTAAAAATAAAAGGTGTGACTTCTCCATGGCATAAGTTAAAAGTACCATCAAAATGATGGAATGATAGCTTAGGGGACATACAGCAATGCTGTGGAGAGAATTAAGAATTGAAAAAAGGAAGCAGCAGGAAAGAGAGTGAAAGTTAAAAAAAAGTTGTGGAAAGAGTAGCATGAGGTAATGTCTATTATATTTGTGTCATTGTGGAAATCCATATGTGATACTTGCATCCAACCCATGAAAGCAAGATTGGAAAAACCCTACAAACCTACAAGAAATTATGTCAAGAGCCTTATTGTAGGAAAATATATCTATTTCAGAATCTGTGTCTGCCATCTCAAGACCTCTGTTTCATATCAGCAACACTTGTCAACTCTCACCTTGTATTTCTGTTGAGACTAAAAGTCATTTTCTCCATGCTTTTCTATGGTAAGAACATAGGAACTGATTTCATAACATTGAAAAAGAATTATAACACTACATTAGAAGTTACAGTACAACTTACAAAAAGTTTCATAAAGTGTGTTTTCAACAATGGAAAATAGTTGATTTTTGGCTTGGCTTACTTCTGAAAATGGTTGATTGTGTTTGTATGCAAATCAATATTAAAAAAATTCTTCCTTTTGTGAAGCTCTTTGTTTCTGACACAAACAAAATATGGTGACGAATATGATATAATGTGATTAACTGGTGTTGTATATGGGTCCTTCCTCATGGAATAACATTGCAATGTAAAGAATTTTAAAAGCTATTAGTTACCATTTAAAAATATACCAATAATATTCAAAGTTGAAAGCTAGGACCACTAAGTACCTGAATACACATATTCTTAAAAAAAGATTTAATTGTATCATAATATCTGCAAGTCAATTGTGATATTTTACATAGTTTTTATGCCACCTGGTGGTCAAATATCTAATAGATTCATAATGAGTGAAACACCCTTGTAGCACCTGCGAACAGTCTTGGTTGTAAGATGGATACCGCCATGCAAAGAACGGCTGACCATGACAGACTTCCACAGGGAAGAGCTGGCATCCACATAAGCTCTCTGCAGACCATAGCAGAGTTGAGGAGGAAAATAGCAGGACTGTGGCTCCTAAACTTCCCAAAGACAATGTAAGTGGCAGCAGGTCTATATAGTGCTTCCAGCTACATTTGGGGTAAGTTCTTTTTCATTCTGCTCTGTGTTTATTCTCACTGGGGCTTTACTTTGTGTGACTTGCACCACCACAGATAGCTCCCACAAGTCAGCAATTAACTGTAGATCAAATTTGTTCAGTTTCTTTCTGAACTGAGAGAGAAAACTTTAATAACAGATGGTAGTATCTTAGAGAGTAACACACATTCCTGAAGACATAAAGACAAGTATGTAAATGTAAAGTGCCCGTTTGGAACAGATGAACATCAACAACAAAACCAAGCCTACCTTCAGCTCTGTAAGAATGTAATAATTCCTGCCTTGAGTCAGACCAAAGATCCAGCTGCTCTAATACCCTATTAACATTATCCTGGTATGGTCTAGCACCATGAATTATGCAATTGAGTTTTCTGTACTTACATGCTGGGAGCATACACCAACTACCTAAATACCTCCAGTGACTATTCCAGATCCCTTATTTTAAACCCACAGTTTGCTGATTATTTTTATGATTTATCTCCCAAATTGATTTGTCATATGATTTTAGTGCATCCCCTCTCTAGACTCTGGGAGGTCTTTTAGCTTCAACAAACCCACTTTTCAATACAGATCAACACAGGAAATGCTCAAGGAATGAGCATTATAAGGAAAGAGAGCGAGTATAAATTGATTCTTCTTTGATATGTCTCCCACCTCTAGACACTTTCTGAGCAGGAGGATTGTATCTGGACCACTATGTTAAAAAATAAAAATACAAAATATTCAGACTTTTAATTCGCTTTCTGTTAGTAATCTAATTCTAGTCTACTGGGATTTTTTTTCCTTGAATTCTTTGGAGTTCTAGGAATGTCCTTTTCCAGAAATGCTCTTACAGTATCATAAAATGACTTCCAGCCCATGCACATTGAGCTCCTCCTCATTTGGGAGTAAAGGAGTATACCTTGACATCAGAAATTTCACAAAGTCATGAAGTACTACTCGGCAGGATGTGAAAGAGAGTAATGTGCAAAAATCTTTCATAACCCAGAAGATTTTCTGTTTGTGGAATCATAGTAATACTTTGTATTGACATACTGCAATTCAATCTTCTTTAGCAATATTAGTTTAACCTCCTGTCACTCCTGAAAGTATAATTTTCTTATATCATAAATGAGGAAAAAAGTCCAAAGAGAGTAACTAATCTGCCTTTAACTATTCTGGTGAGCACAGGAGAGAATGAAAGTTAATCCAGTGCCTTGGTCCCAGTCCTGTTCTTTATATGCAGAACAACGTTCTAGCCAAGGATAACACATAATTCCCATTTTGTCAGGATTTTTATCTGACACATACTATGTGTGAACTCTATTAAAACTTGTAAATCTTAGTAGCTGAAACAGTGATGTCAACTACACAGGTCATTATCTGGTGATGGCAAATTAATGTAATACTTGTCATATGATAATCACTACATTCTTTGTTATGTTGGTTTCAGTTAATAAGTCACAAACACCAACTTCATCTTATCCTGTTAGCAAAGCTGGTTAGGTCTTCAACATTAACATCTTTTCAGTAAATACACTGTTATTTGACCTTAAGAAAAATTGCAGCATTGGTCAAAAAGGACAGTAAGATAACTGCCTTTTGACTAATCTGGACAAACAGATCTGTCACTGTGTTTGAGGAATTCATCCAAGCTTATGCCATGTGCGGAAGATTATACCATTTAAAAATATTCTTAGTTGTTCAAACTTAGTAAAGAAGCTATTCCCCTTTCTCACTGTTGTTTTGCTTAAGTCACTGATGGTGGACCTTGTCTTTTGGGAGGCAGCTTCCTGCCAAGGCTGTCTCAGTTTAGTATCGCCTCCTCTGATTATTTGGTCTGTGTCACAGGCACATTCTTGACAGTGGTGGATAACAAACAATAGGGCAACAATTTCTTTGAATCAATTCCCTAAATCATGAACACTGACCTTTTTTAATATAACTTAATTTAAATTCTGAAGTGTCATTACCAGATCCATCTTTGGCACTGCACTAAGTCTGCAGATAATTTTGATGTCAAAATACCAGTTGGCTCAGCCGTTTATTAGCCTTATAGCTTCAGTAGAACTTTATTTTGTCATCTACTACAGTTGAAAATCTTATTTTGTAAACTCTTCATAGAATCGCAGGCAGATGTTTCTTCATAAACCCATAAAAGTTAAAAACTTGCATACTACGAAGGTTTATATATTACAGGAGTAAATTTTATATTATTTCTGGCCTGGACTTGGGAGAGGTCCTTGAACAACAAGCACCATCAGATACTTCTGCTCATTTTAGTATGTATCTAGTGTTGAGGTCCCAGTGGACTACCTACCCTGTTGCTACAACTGGGAGAAAATCAGGAGTGAGTAGGAAGTGGATACCAACTATCTCTATGGCCTTTTTCCTTTTATGTGCAGGCTTTCGGAGTGTAGGAATGAAGAAAACAAGAAATAATCAAATATGAAGGTAAATAGTTTAGAAGATAAATATTTTCATTTATCATTTTCAAGACTATTTATATTCAGTACTAATAATACTAGATAATAATAGTAAAATTAATAATTAATAATAGTATTAAAATAAGTATACCTGAATTTTTTTTTTCCAATATTGTCTCAACAAGAATATTAGAAATCTGCAAAGGTATAGGGTAACAGTGAATCCCATGCTCAAAGTTGTTTATCTGAACTGATCTAATTTACTTCTGTTTTGTTTTCATCTTTTATTAGGATATACACATCCTCATGTTTTCAATGTTATCCAGGCCAATGCCAATGCCATCAGGCAAATTTTCTACTTTATTCTGTACTCTACTAATGTACTATCAGTCTGACAACAAAGACAACATACTGAGAAATCAGGGATGTTGTATCAACATTAATCTCTCTTTATGACATCAAAAGAAGTGTATATATCTACATACCAGATATTGAACAATTCAATGGAGTATAGAGAGGCCTTATTAATGCCTTTGATGCCTCCTACGCGGCACAGTGTACTTTGTTGTTGCTGTTTCAACAAACTGAAGTATCAAATAGTTACGGTAAAGCAGGCTGTTTCTTTTCATTTATGTGGAAGTAAACTGCACAGACTGTGATTTGCTTGGATGTGGTTAAGTGCAATGCAGTATAACTGAGGTGAGGCAAAGTAAATCCTGGCAGTACTCCTCTGGGATCACAAGAAAACTCCTCATTTCGTGTTTCATTCCACCATTTTACCATGAAAAATATCTGAAGGAAAAAGTTGGTATTCTTTGTGCCATCATGGAGTAGCACTTTGGTTTTGTCCATAATTTTCTGGAAGTGTCAGAATGTTTGTTGTATAACATTAACAAAGGAACAGTTTAATATTACAGGAAGTTGAAGAATTGAAGCTTAATGCACTACTTATTGCTTTGGAGAGGGTGATTATGGTGCCCTTCATTTTGGTATAATGCCTCTTATACCAAACAACCGAGCAATACACTGTAATAGGCAGAACAAGAGCTTAGTAAAAAATCTTGAGGATGCATGATTAGCAGTGGCTAATCTGGGGAAAACTAGTATAAAGTTCCATAGGTTTTTCATATACTTCAAGCACCACCAAGTTTTATGCAGTAATGAACTAAACACCTGCATGTGCAGTCACGCACTGCTCTTTTGCTGTAGGAATTCACTATGAGCTTCTTCTTTTTGCAAATGAATGCAGATACTGTGATCTGGATGGTGCCTTTGGTTTCAGTCTCAAAGTTTTACATTTCTGACATGGTTTAAGCCCAGCAGACAACTGAACATCACAGAGTCACTCGCTCCTCCTATCCTGCAGTGGGATGAGGAGGAAAAAATTTCACAAAAGGCTCTTGGAGACAAGGACAGGGAGGGATCACTCACCAACTATGGTCATGGGCCAAAAAAAGACTCAACTTGAGGAAGAACAAAACAGTTCAATTTGTTACCAGTAAAATCAGAGTAGAATAATGAGAGAGACAACCAGATCTTAAAATCAACACCTTCTCTCACCCCTTCTTTCTTCTCACGATCAGCTTTGCTCCTGGTTTCTTTACCTCCTTCCTCCCAGCAGTGCAGGGGGATGGGGAATGGAGATTGCAGTCAGTTCATCACATGTTGTTTCTGCCACTTCTTTCTCTTCAAGGGGAGGAAGGCCTCCACACACTTTTCCTCTGCTCCATTGTGGGGTCCCTGCCACAGGAGACAGTCCTCCATGAACTTCTCCTTCCCATGGGCTGCACTTTCCTCACAAGCTACTCCAGTGTGGGTCTCTTCTACAGTGTGCAGTCTTTCCCACAAGACTGCTCCAGCACAGACTTCTCATGGAGTCACAGTCTTATTCAGGTGCAGCCACCTGATAAGCAGTGGGCCTCCACAGGCAGCAGGTGGATCTCTTCTCCCCCACTGAATCTGCATGGGCTGTGGGTAGGTCAACCTGCTGCCTCACCATGGGCTGCAATGGGATCTCTGCTTCGGTGCACCTCTACCCCTTCCTTCCTTCAGTAACCTTGGTGTTTGCATGGTTATTTCCATAACATCCCACTCCTCTCTCTGCTGCAAGTTTCTTGTTCTAGTTCCTGAAATGCTCCTGGCTCTTTGGCTGGGGTTGGAGCTGGACTGGTCAGGCAGCGGGTCTCAGGCCATGCCATCCACACAGGGACTACATTGCTTCAGGCCAGGGCCATGCCATGCTCTGTGCCCCTCTTAAGTATGTTATTTACAGAGGTGCTATTTGGCTCAGCTTCAGCCAGAAGCAGGTCTGAATTGGTGCTGGGGAAGCTTTTAGCAGCTTTTTGCAGGAACATCCCTGGGCCCCTCCCATACTAGCAGAACATCACCACACAAACCCAATACAACTTCGAAGTTCATCCTTAGCCTCCTTTAGAAGGCTAAACCTCAAATCTGTCTGCAACATACATTTGTAGGAATTATTAGAGAGAACAGGTAATTCTGTGTAAAAAATGCAAAGATCTGATGCGTGTGCCAAGCAGCTAATGAGGTTCACTGGTTGTTCTCTAGTAATTTGATTGTCTGTTCAACTGTAGCTGTCTGTAGCATTTTTATCAGATCAAGACCACAGTGATGACTTGTACCTTTGGCACCTACAGTAATAGACGTTGCCATACACATATCAGAGTCAGCAGATTCAACTGTTACCTTGAACAGCATCTTGCAAGAGCTACACAAGGAAATGGGTGGAAATTGTTAGATCAGTTTCTTCCATCTTCAGCTTAAAAAGAGGTATAAATTTTCCAACGTTAATAAAAATGTCAAAAAAAACCCCAACAGTTAGAGTGGATTGAAGGGAGAAGAAAGGCTTGAGAGAAAGGTGATATCAAAAGATTCACTAATATGAAAGAGATGACTAATCTGAGACAAGACAATTCCAGCCTGCACTTATAGCTTCCTCCTAGTTCTCAATCCTTTGTAGTTTAGCTGAAGATGATGAGATCATAGTGAGTCTGCTAATAAAAGCAGCTACCATGAAATGGTCACAAACGTGATACAACTTCCCACAGTGGCTGTGTGGTATCTCTTCATTGCACATGCATTGGCATTCCTCTCACGGGAATGTTTTCATCTTTAGACATATTCAAAACCCAGCTGGATGTGGTCCTAGGCATCCTGTTCTCACTCACCCTGCTCTTAGGTTGTTGGACTAGACAAACTCGAGCTGCTGTCCAGCCTCAGCCATTCTGTGATACCATGAAGCAATTCTGAGCTGATTTGATGGGGTTTTTTGATTCTGACTTATTGGCCTTTGTGTTTTATCTTTATAAATGTCAGATTATTTGTCTCACACTTGGGTGATGTATCATCTTAATGTAGTCTAAATCCACATGAGGATATGGTTTCACTCATTAAATCCTTCACAAATACAGAGGGATATGTGTTTGAATGAATGGAGCAATCTTTGGCCTGGGGGACTGAAATGTTTATTATGGTCCAAATATTCCTTAGTCAAATATAGGTTTGCCACCTTTCTGATGTTTTTTCCTTTCCATGTGACATATCAGGTGCAAGGATATTTGTGACATTTTTAATGTAAGCCCTTGGGAGTCCCAAAAAAGACCTTCAGTCATTGTAAAAGAAAGGCATTGGTTGTACCAGTAGTATTCAGCTGAAGAACATTACCCAGTAATTTTCTTTTCTTACTTCAGAAATTATTATTTTCTGTCAGAGTTTTTGTCTTCAGCAGAGGTATTTTCTTCATCTGTTCCTTTCACCTTTTTCTAATTTCTGGTTCACTTGCGAAGAGTTTTCACTATGTGTCTTCTATAACCTGTGAGTTAGGTTATAAACGGGCTAGGAAAGACTACACGGATGCATAACAGAGTGATACAGATGAAGTTGGGGTCACACAGAATTATATCTGTGTTGGCACTAGGGTTTTATTAATACATAACTTGCTCGACTGAGCAATGCCTAGAACAAATACTTTCTCTTGTCCTGTGTTCTTTTTTGTTTTGAATTGAAAGCTGATGGCCACAGAAAATGGAATTTGGGATTGTGAGAGACTCCCAAATTAATCTGGCAATGTGAGAGATCCTAGGTCCTAAACCTTGAACAGCACCTTGGATTTTAAGTCTTTCCAACTCAAAGTTGGCCTTAACTCATCTTTACAGGAAGCTATGGTGGACATTGTGAACCAATGAAAAGTTAAAGTTCGGTGCTGAACTTTATATTGTTTGAGGGATATCAGAATAGCTTCTTTTAATCTGAGGCATGCTGTAGTGCTAGATTTGTCTTAACACAGCTACATTCATTTTTTAAAGTATGGGGATGGCAGTGGCAAATAAATTAGTTGTAGCACAGCCTCTGCCATTGTAGACATTTAATCTTCCTTGCAATATTTAGAGGGACAATAATCTTTCTGGATAGCTAATTCCCTATCTTCCCAAACAAAATCAATTATTCATTAAATGGAGATATTTAAGTTATTTCTAATTTTTAGCGAGAACTTTTGGAAACTACGCTAAAGATCAGGTCATAGTTTTATTCTCCTGTTTTCTTCAAAGTAGAGTAGAACCAGTATTCTGACACTCTGGAGCCAGCTGTGTGTTTGCTGTGAGAAATGCATTGAATTACAATTGTCACATATTGCAAAAAGACTAATGTCAAGGTCCCTCTGGATGTCGACCCTTCCCTACAGCGTGTTGACCACACCACACAGCTTGGTGTCATCTGAAAACTTGCTGAGACTGCACTCAATCCTACTGTCCGTGTCACCAACAAAGATGTTAAACAGCGCCGATCCCAATACAGACCTCTGAGGAACACCACTCATCACTGATCTCTGCAGGTACATCGAGCTGTTGACTGTAACCCTTTGAATGTGACCATCCAGCCAATTCCTTATCCACCGAGTGGTCCATCTGCTAAGTCCATGCCTCTCCAATTTAGAGACAAGGGTATCATGCAGTGTCAAATGCTTTGCACAAGTCCAGGTAGATGTCGTCATTTGCTCTTCCCTTATTCACCAAGTCAGTAATAGAAGGCCACCAAATTTGTCAGGCACAATTTTTCCTTAGTGAAGCCATGCTGGCTGTCACCAACCACCTTCTGATTTTCTATGTGCTTTAGGATAGCTTCCAGGAGGATCTGCTTCATGATCTTGCCAGGTACAGAGGTGAGGCTGGCTGGCCTGTAGTTCCCTGGGTCTTTTTTTCCCCTTTTTAAAAATGGGAGTTGTGTTTCCCCTTTTCCAGTCATTAGGAATTTCACCGGACTGCCACAGCTTCTCAGATATGGTGGACAGTGGCTTAGCAACTCCGCCCACCAATTCACTCAGGACCTGTGGTAGTACGTCATCAGGTCTCATGGAAGGTGTGCATCCTCACGTTCTTTAGATGGTCTCAAACCTGAACTTCTACAGTGGGTGGTTCATTCTCCCAGTCCTTGTCTTTGCCTTCTGTGACTCAGGCAGTGTGACTTGAGCACTTGCTGGTGAAGACTGAGGCAAGCACCTCAGTCTTCTCCATATTCTGGGTAACCAGGTCTCCCATTTTTTTATAGAGAAGGCCCGCATTTTCCATACGCTCTCTTTTATCACCAAAGTACCTACAGAAGCTTTTATTGTTGCTCTTGGTGTTTCTGGCCAGATTTAATTCTATCAGAGCTTTCTTAACCTGATCCCTGGCTGCTCTGACAATTTTTCTGTATTCCTCCCAGGCTATCTTGCTTCCACCGTCTGTAGGCTTCCTCTTTGTTTGAGTTGATCCAGGAGCTCTTGTTCATCTATGGAGTCCTGTCATTTTTGCTTCACTTCCTCTTTGTTAGGATGCATTGCTCTTGAGCTTGGAGGAAGTGATCCTTGAATATTAACCAGCATTCTTGGGCCTCTTTTCCCTCCAGGACTTTATCCCATAGTACTCTACCAAGCAGATTCCTGAAGAGGTCAAAGTCTGCTCTCCTGAAGTCCAGGGTAGGGAGTTTGCTGTGTGCTCTCCTCACTGCCCTAAGGATCTTGAACTCTATCATTTTGCAGTCACAAGGCTGCCCTTGAGCTTCACATTCCCCACCAAAACCTTCTTTTTGGTAAGATCAAGGTCCAGCATAGCACTTCTCCTCATTGCTTTCTCACTTGGAGAAGGAAATTATCACCAACACACTCCAGGAGCCTCCTGGATTGCTTATGCCCTGCTGCTTTTTCCCTCCAACAGATATCAGAATGGTTGAAGTCCCACATCAGGACCAGTGCTTGTGTATTTCAAATAAAAAGACACAACAAACAAGTTTTTATTTGCCACATTTACCGAATGAGGGATGAGAAGAAGGATGAGAAGAAGAATGGGAAGCATAGGAAACATGACCATATGTATCTTACCTTCTTAGAAACCTCAACTAAAAATGACATGGTATATTGCCATTGCAGCTGCCTTTTCCCCTTGTCTCTATATCACTATTTTTTAAATCAAGTGTCCTATTACCCAAACTACTGCTGACACTAAAGTATGTGCTATCCACATTTTCTTGTAGCCAGAACTGGGACTGCATGAATCATTCGTATGACTCATCACAACTCTCTTTCTGCACACCATGTTAAAATGTACTGAAATATTTAACATAAAAAGTGGAGTTGGATCCCTGGTCTGATAGAATCTTTGTGCTAAAGATTCAAATTACTCTCTTTCAAGTTATTTTAGCTTACTTTATTCCTTGGATTTGACTTTATTGGCAGTGTAAACAACAGCAATTAAAAGCTCATCTTTCATTCTTCACAGATAGCCCTGACCAAAAAGACACAGTCCCCATATAGAGAGTGATCTTCCAGTAAAAAACGTCAAGAGTTATCAGTATTTGTTTTACATTGTTCTAATGCCTAAATTAATGCTGTGACAAAAAGAGACTCTACTGCAGAGTTTAAATTTAACAATTTATTTGAACAACATGTGCAGATCCAGTACGTCACTATTGCAGGTTCTATGGATACAATGGAGAATGCGCTATTGCAGTTTTTAAAGCAAGACTACACTATTACAACCACAAGAGATTCACAAAATGCACTATTGTAACTACAACAGTCACAAAATGCACTATTACAGGCCACAGGCAATTCACGACAGACCGCAGATGTCTCACAAAACTCACTGTTACTGCCCATAAGCAATTCACAACTCCCAGGCTACTCACAAAATTCACTGTTACAATTCCCAGGCGATTCATGGAACACACTATCACAACCCACAAACAACTCAGAATACCACATGTGTGTTAGTCAAACACCTGTGACTACAAACTTAAATCCTGCCCCTGCAGGATTCACTTACCACTGCGGGTAAGGGCTCCCACGTAAGTTACCTTGGCCAGAATTCTGACCAAGGGGGAAGGTTCTCATCACTCCATGGCTGGAGAAGTAACTCCCCATTTCTAACATAAATCTTAGAGTTTTTATCCCCTGGTGTGCAGTTCAGCAGAAAGGGGCATGTCTGAGTAGATTAGACCACCTGGGTGGTTGTTTCTTCTGCAGTGCCTGCCCTTATCTTTGTTTATTCATGGATGTTGTTCCCTTCTGTATGCTCTATCTCTTGCATATCTTTGTATTGTTTGGTCCCTTGGAGCCATACAGACATCCTCCAGCTTACTTTGCTTTACTTTCTGGCAATTTAACAGTGGTTTGATTGGGACTCAGGGCATATTATCTGTTGGGGAATTTCAAGGCTCAACTCAGGTTTCTGTTCTTTGTGTGGCACTGCCCTGTTTTAGTTTCCTGCTTACCAGACAACTCAGGGCTGAGCTATCTACACAGCTCCCCATGGGTCGTCTCTGCAGAGACAGGGCCTCAAGGCAATCTAAGGCTGAGTTGCTCCTGCAACCCCCCACAAGTTGCCTGGTGCACTGCACATCACCAAAACCTGCTTAAACTATGAGCCAGACCGATCCTTACAGATGCCTGGATTAAGCATGCTGTAATATACCTGCACCAGAGCAGCATCTCTCAGTACAATTATGAAAGCAGCAAGAACTACTAGAAGCACTGCAGTGCCTCCAGCCCAATAGACAGAAATCTTTTCCTGATGAAAGACGATATGGTGCACCTGGGATCCTTACTAATAGTGAGATTTGTATTCTGGTTTCCTGCAGATACTCAGGAAAGCAAAAGAGAAAATAAAACACCTTCAACCAGCTGGATAATTATAGAAGATCTACTCAGATCAGGAATCCAAGTCTCAGACTTCATATTTTCCCCATGGTTTCAGATGGAACATTATCACACTCAGCTACCTACTCGGAAGGATATTCAACAGGAATTTCCCTCCAGAGGTATTGCTCATGACAGCATGTAAGACAGGAGATATTTGAAGACTGATGAAGAAGATTAATATGTGTCAAGTGTACAGTATGAGAAAACGGAAGTGTTTGGGAGGAAACCTGAGGAAATCATGAAGTGGCAGGAGGTGATAGAATAAACTACTTGTTTTCCTCAGTGCACAAATTCTTAGGGCCAGTCACAGAAAAGGGTTTGCTTAGGAAATCAAATACTCAGAGGTGAGTGACTCTTTGCAGTAGCTTTTTACTAAAAAGAAGCCAGAACTGTCCAAGAGCAGTGGGTGGTAATGAACTATGCAGCATATGCTGGAAAGGAATCACAGAATCACAGAACGTTAGG
>NW_010207959.1:0-9559 GCF_000695765.1 Mesitornis unicolor
TGACGAACCCCTCTGGGCCGTGGCGGTGACCCCCGGGGCTTCGAGGGTGTTCGGGGCTGCTGAGAAGGCTGGTGGTGTGCATCCCCCGTGGCGGGGGGTTGCAAGAAGGGGAGCAGTGAGCTAGGCCTAATTATTGTCAGGGGTCGTTCATGGGTCTGTGTCTGTATACTCTATTTTATTCTTTGCTTGGAACAGGAATTTTGTTTCTTTCATTACTCCTCCTCCCCTCACCCCCCGGGGTCCCCCTGTGTACCTCATTGGGGCACACAGTCTGGTGCCTCTGGCCAAGCGTCCCCACTTGTTTCCATGGTGTGCCAAGCATCTCAGGGTGGGCTTGCCTCCCCAAAGAGGCAAGGGCTGAGCTCAGCCTTGATGTCCCCTCTCTGTCACCAGTTCCTAGCTATGGGTACTGTCCCACACGGCATCAGTGCAGGATGAAGGTAGGATGGAAAGACTTCTCTGAAGCTTCCTGTAACAATTTTTCAGATCTTCATGCTTCTGAGAAATGTATGTGGAAGCAGTAGTATTTCATCAGGCAGGCCATGTGAGCCTTGATGTTTATAGTTAAAGTGCCAGTTGCAACATACTCTCTTCAAAAAGTTGGACTGTGTTAGATGAGTAGGCCAGCGGCAGCCAAAGAAAACCATGCTGTGGAGGTGGAGGGAAATAGGTATGTTTTATCATTCATCATGCAAGGCAGTGCATCCAAATTATTGCTGCCCTGATTTGGGGATGATCATTCTATGCCGGGAACTGCGGTGAAGGGGCAGATGCTGTTCACTGGCATTTAACTGGTTGGCTTTTTTTTCTCAAAACAATCTTCTAAAAATACTGAATGTGCAATGTTTTTCCAACACCACTTAATTAGATCCAAAATAGAGCACTTAATGCATTTCCTTGAGGCCATAGTTCCTTCTGCTGTTTGTGAGCTCCGAAGAGAGAGAGGAGCCAGCTTAAACCACTATCGCTGGCTAGTGCGAACAAGCTGCCATGACCATGGTGGGACTGATCATCAACTGAAAGGCATGAGTTAACTGGGAGAGCAGTTGCCTCCATTTCCTGAACATTTATGTTTACTCTTTTGCATTTAAACATTTAAGAGTGAACATTTAAATTTATTATTTTATTAGAAACTGACATGGGATGATCAATCCTACTGAAGTCAGTGAGAATTGTTCCATCTATTTAATTTAATGAAGTGCCCAGGGAGGTCACATTGTGCTACAATCCCCACTTTCCCCAACCTTAGATCTCACAACATAGAACGTAAGTGATGAAAATATGGACAAATGGATTTCAGACCTCACTGAAGCAAGCTGTTGAAGGCAGGTCTCATCTTTATCTTGAATTTCTGTCTGTTGATGCAACAAATCAATCTGAACTGCTTTATTGCTCATTACAGAACAATAGGGAGTTGTGCACTGAGAGGAACTGAGCTCCCATAGGTATCCTTTAAAATATACCAAGTGCTCACGTACTGCAGTAGTGAGCCTACTAAAAACACTCAGGCTGATAAAGCAGGAATACACTGAGAAAATATGAATTCCATTTCTCATGTAAAATTTCTTCTTTGGTTTAAGTGCCTGAAAATTGCAGTTATGCCTGCATTTACCAAACAAGGTCCTATACAGTTCAGCATGTAGTTCAGGTATATGGAAAGCAATCTATTCCTTATGAGTCCCTCCTTAAACAATGCCTAAGCTCTAAATAAACCCTGATACAAGTCATCTGTTATTTGGTCAATTTGATAGATTTGCCTAGTTTGTGAAAACAAGTGTAAAGATTCATGCTTTAGATTATGAACAAATGTCACAAAGGAGCAAATACAGGAACATGACACTTGGGGAATGAATTTCTCAAGTCTCTGTGCTGAATAGAAGTTAACATTTCTCAGCAAGATCCTCATGAATTTGCCCAACATGCTCCACTGGAAACATCTTTAAGCAGCCCATATGCTTTGTACCTCTGCATGCACTCAGTTAAGAGAACACATAAAAGCTACAGCCATCTGAAAGTCCTCAAGTCGTTAATGCAAGAACATATTTTTAACAATAAATGAATGGGGAATGGAAAACTTACATACCAACTGATGGAAACCAGAAAGAACAAATTGTATTTTTCTGAATTCATGAGACAAAGAATCATAGAATTGTTGTGGCTGGAAGGAAGCTCTGGAGATTGTCTACTCCAATGTCCCTGCTCAAAGCAAGGTCAAGTAGAGCAGATTGCTCGAGACCGTATCCAGTCAGATTTGAATATCTGCAAGGATGGAGACACCAAAACCTCGCTTAGCAACCTGTTCCAAGGTCTGACTGTGCTCACAGTAGAAAAGTGTTTTCTTATGTTTAAGTGGAATTTCCAGTATTTCAGTTTGTGCCCATTGCCTGTGGCCCTGTCACTCTGCACCACTGAGAAAAGTCTGGCCCCATTTTCTTACTCCTATCTCATCGGGAATTTGTACACATTGACGAGACCAACCCTAAGCCTTTTGTCATTGAGGCTAAACAATCCCAGCTCTCTCAGCCTCTCCTCATGTGACACATGCTCTGGTCTCTTCATCATCTAGCCCTTCCCTTGACTCACTCCAGTATGCCCATGTCTGTCTTGTACTGGTGAGCCCGCAGACAGGGTCTCACCAGTGCTGGGTAGAGGGCATTCTGGCACTTGAAGGAGGTGATCCTTGAAAATCAGTCAGCTGGATGTCTGGTTATTAAGGTGAAAAACTATATTCAAGAGAGCTACAAAGTATAGCTATGTCTTACAGAGCAGTTAGTTATAAACCACACTCTGTGTTTCACTGACTAAAGAGACTTAGTTCTTGTATCTCCTTCTACTGTGGCTTTTGCAGGATAAGGTAGGTAAGGTTTAGAAGGGATGGGGAGCAAACTGCTTGTGTGCATTGTGCTGGTTTTTAACTAAGCTTTGTCTCCAGTGTACATTGCAGTTACATAATTCAAGAATAAATTAATGAAATGCACTGTAACAGGAAGTTGTCCAAAGGTAAACTCACTGTTTATGTGACTGTTGTCACTTTGAGTTACATTTACAAGTACTGAGCTTTAAACAGAGACACAAAATGTAGTATTGTTCATCTGTTTTAATCTCCAGGCATTAACAAATCTACTTTTAGAAAGGTAATCCTTTCTGAAAAATACAAAATCCTAAGCTCTCCTACCTTGAATCATGTACAGAACATTTCTTAAATTGTTCATAAATTAAAGGGAATGTATGCATATATAAAAAATAAATCTATGTATCTGTTTGCAGGTCTATCTGTAAGCATTTGTATACAGAGATGTTCACTGTTACCAGACCTTGATACATTCTCATGGTGTTTTCCTTAAAGGCATAGCTTCCAGAGTCAGGTAATTACATGAATCTGTATTTGAATTTTAAATAAAAGTCAGTTCTTGCCTGACACATTCAGAGACTCAAATGCAATATAAATAATGCTTGAAACAAATGAGGATTTCAATGCCTGACTGAGGGGCAAGGATCCAAATACTTTTTAAAGTTTTATTAAAAAAAACAGAAAACAATTAAAGACAACCAACTTAAATTTGTTTTAAGCCAATGTCCCAGTTTTTTGAAACTCGCTCACAATTTCTGGCAGGAGGTTGTCATTAACTGCATTGTGTGACAGGGATATTAAACCCCGCAGTAGAGGCGAGAAAATGCTTGCAATGTTTCAGACTTTTGCTTTAATCACTACAGGCCTATCTGACTTGAAGGCTCTGCTGTGAAATAAAGGAATCAAGGAAGAGCAGAGTCTGACCGATGAGCCAGCGGTAATCCCAGTAAGAAAACTCAAACAGAACGAGTCAACTGGAGCAGTGGCAGGGGAGGGAGAGCTTCTCCAGCACTCAGGACTTTCTAATCCACATGGTACTCTCCAGGTATCTACCACTACCCCCCAGCTAACCTAACCCAGATGCAGGGTGCTTGGCACTGGACTGAAGCCCCCAAACAGGACCTATGTAGGGACTGACCTCCTCTCTGTCAGATTCAAACAGCAGATGGAGCCCCTCAGGCTCAGACATGTCCATTTGACAGCAATAGTTAGACCCCATTACATTTAATTTGTCCCTAAATCTTAGCATTAATCCTCATGAATGATAGTCAAATAGATAATCGCTTGTGGAAAATGTCTATCTGAGATTAAACTGAACCATTAGGCTCTACTCAGATACGCTACAGCTTGTATCCTGATTGACACAGGATGATTTCTGGAGCTATTCCTGAGGGCTCAGACACCTGGGTCAACCAGCATCAGCCAAGAGACAGTGAACAGCAAAGGCACCTCTTCTTGCTCACAGCAGATCATGTCTATGCACAAAAGTAACACAATATTACTGACAATTTGTGTAGTCTTGTGCAGGAAAATAATATCTTCTGAAGAGGGGATACCCACTTCTAGGCCCTGTGCTGAGACTTAAAAATGCAAGGAAAACTTCGTATCTTGCCTGTAGTGTTACTATCACACAGCAGTAGGTACAGAAAAAAATCAACCAGATCTCCTGTTGTGGGAGGACAGGAATGTGGCTATTCTGAGGATGAAGGTGGAGTATAGTAGGATAGAAATTAGGATAGGGGGTAGGATAGGATGGGATGGGATGGGATAGGGTAGGATAGGATAGGATGGGATAGGATAGGATAGGATGGGATGGGATAGGATGGGATGGGATGGGATAGGATAGGATGGGATGGGATGGGATAGGATAGGATAGGATAGGATAGGATAGGATAGGATAGGATAGGATGGGATAGGGTAGGATGGGATAGGATAGGATGGGATAGGATAGGATGGGATGGGATAGGATAGGATGGGATGGGATAGGATGGTATAGGATGGGATGGGATGGGATGGGATGGGATAGGATAGGATAGGATAGGATAGGATAGGATGGGATGGGATGGGATAGGATAGGATAGGATAGGATGGGATGGGATGGGATAGGATAGGATAGGATAGGATAGGATAGGATAGGATGGGATGGGATGGGATGGGATGGGATGGGATGGGATGGGATGGGATGGGATGTTGGCAGTGATGGCAGAAGTGATCATGATGTGATCAGAAGCTTGGCTCAAGCCACCAACCCATATCAGTTATGCCATCTGGCATGTGACAAATGCATTTCAGTCATCACTGACTTGGGTTGATTTAAAGTGAGAGACTAAGCAGTAAGGAGCTCTGGGTCTCATTGCTCGTGCTATGATCCCAACAGGGTAGCCAGCCTGTGATGTCAATGTTTGTTCTTTCCCTCTCCAGTCTAGAATAATTAAGACTTCAGAAAAAAATAACAAACATCATTCGGAAATGCAGTGGCTATTTGGTGTATTTACAAATCTGTAATTTTCTTCTTATTCTGACAGTTACTTCAACCAGCTCTGTGGATGTTAGCTTTATTATTACATTTGTCAGTATCTGTTACTGTAAAAAAAAACCTTCTGAAAAATGCCCTCAATTTCTCTTCTAGAATAATCTCATTAGCCTCTAAGTGAACACAGTACTTAATTGGTTGCCATAGCAGTGGAGTTTTGAGAAATAAATAGTGACCTGCATAGAGAACTAGCACAAACCTGATGAGCATGTACTAGGACTATTATAAAATCAGCGATCGGCTTTACTAGCTCTAAGAAGCACAGTATCTGTGACAGCTACAATGCCATGTTTGTGAAAATTAGCATCACCCTGGCTAAATTAGATGTTCCCTCAGTAAATCAAATTTTTTTCTTACCTTTGATCTCAGACTTGTGCAGAACTGACTATACCACCTACCTGCATGGCTAAAGTAAAAGTGTTAATAATGCTCTAGGAATTAGAATAAGAGGCAGCATAGTGTCTGAAAGGCACCGTGGCCACTTCTCCTTCTACTTACTCAAAGCTATAATGAGTACAAATATGCACTGTCCTTTTCACCTTGGTTTTCTGTGCACCACATTCTTCCAGGGTTAAAGATCTATTTGAAATCCATCAGTAAAGAGGACTACATAAAAACAGCATCATTTTAAAACACCTGTGAAATGTAATCTAAATTACTTTTGGGAAGAAATGCTTGAAGTGGACTGGAAATCTGAAAAAAAATATGAAAAATACTTGTATTTTAAATAGTCCTTTAGGTAAGTAGTTTCTGAAAATTATCCCTGCTTCAATATAAATATCCCTATTATATATAGCCAGATATTGAACAAAGTATGACTTTTTTACCACATTTCATCTGGTGCAATTCTCAATACTTCACTTACACACTTTAAGTACACATTACAGCCAGGCAATCTTATTATTTATTACCATAATTTAAGAGGACAAGTACAGTGAATGAAATGTCATAGCTTGCTGATTTATTTAGTTATTACTGGGTGAGAGATGGATGACAAAATCAGATACAGGACAAGCAGGCACACTGAAATGTACAAAAATTACAAAAGATTCTGAAAAATAGCGTTCTTTATTTCAGTGGATACATTCACTGTGTGCAGGAGCAGAGTTTCATTCAGTGACAAAGCTATAGTTTTTTTAAAAAATAAGCAAGTACCACTTTATCTCTCTGCCTCTATTCTCTCTCTGAAAACTTCAGTTGTGGTGAAAAGACTGAAGGGAACTCAGACAAGACAATTTATTTGAATAGAAATACAGCAAGAGCGTACACTTTTACACATTCATAGCCTTACTTTGAGACTCTGTTTTGATATTGCATGTTACAAATTACTTAATGGAATTATGAATCATATTCTACTAATAGTTAAGCATCACAATGGGTTAATATTCTGTGGTTTTTTGCAAGACAGACACAAAATCATTAGAAGACATTCCTTTATAACATATATAACATGGCATAACAAATATTAGTAATTGCACTTATTTCAAATGTAGTCTGGACTTCAAAGTATTTGTCATAGCATTCATTATAAATAGCAACCATGGGAAAATCTCTCAAATGTCACAAATTTTAATCGGAAAATTGGAAACAAATTGAAGTATCTGACAATCACAACCTGCAGAAAATATTTTATTCTGATGGAAGAGTAGGTTGGATGGGGGAACACACCAAAATAACAGATGTAAAGATTAAACTTTCAAAAAAATTGCCTTAAATTCTCGCAGTTTTTGTCTGAGTGTAAATGAACATACTATAAAAATATTTTTTCTGTATTTTCTCCCATTTATTGAGTTGAAAGTTCTGATGGTACCTGATGACGAATTCAGACTGGTCCATGCAGAAGCAACAGCAGCAGAAGCTGGAAGAACAGACCTATGGCTATTTTACATCACTACACCATTTTATACCCAGGGCCAGTTCTACAATATCTGCAGAAGCTTTCTGGCCTGGGACCCGTCCCACAGCACTGATGATAGCATCTGAACTGGGCCTTTACTTCACCATATGCTCTATCATCTGGACGTTTTATTTATTTTTTTTTCATATGGAAGCGATGTGACACACATAAGACCTGAACTCATTTTTCAATCATTTTGTTTTGAGTTGGCCTTTAAGCCCATGTGTTCTCCCTTTAAAAAGAGTCCAAGTTAGGAGTGTTACAGTTTATTGCAGCCTCCAGATCTTAATTTTGAAGGGATGTTTTCTATTTCTTTTTATAGCTTGGAAGGTGGCACAGGAACCATCCAGCTGGTCCAAGAACTGACAGTGAAAATGCTGAGAATCCAATGATTGTCTCCTAAAATAAAGGAAATAAGGTTAAATAAAGTTAAATAAACTGGAATGCTCTCAGATTAAGCAGTCTATTGCCAACAAAATTATATTATATTGAACTTCTGCAGCTATAACCCCAGAGACATAACAGATTCTAAAGGAAAAATAATCCACAAAGGATTATTTTACATGTTTGGACTAGAAGCACTGGTAACCCATGGCAGTTGGAAAAAAATTATCTTTGTGCTGTGCACAACCATGCATACAAGACACATCTAAAAGCATAAAAGACACATTAAATGAGTTGGCAAATTTCTTGTTTTCCTACAGACTCACCACATTTTGTGAAGCTTTTTATTAATAACATCTTTATAGAGACAGTATTATTTGATTAATTGTTGCAGTAGTACAGCTACTCATTTACAAGGACTTTGGGTATCCACCAGCACTGTGAGTTGATATAATAGAGGAGAGAGTTGCTGCCAAAAGCTTAGTTTTGTGTCTTCTATAATCACATATGAGATTAGTTGTGCTGGGAGGTATAATCCAAGCTCATAAAAGAGCACCCCACAGAAATGGGATTTTGTTACACATATCTCCACAGGATGCTGTGAGAGCATTCCTTTCCTCTCAAAAACAAACTTGATGTTTAGGAGGTGGGAGGAGAAGAGCTTCTGCAAGGAATGGAGGGGAGTTCCTGGGGAGAGCTGGCTTCTAGCTGGGGTGAAGAAAACTGATACTGTCTACACAGGAAAGAACAGGGAGAGGAAGCTCTTGGGAGAAAACTGGGACTCACACCGGAGCTGTGGGTGAGGAGAGGAAAAGTGAGGGCACAAAGACAGAACTCACCACCAGTCCCACCTTTTCCTCAGGTGGGGAGCCATGGAAGCAGCGGCTGCGCGAACTGGCGGACCTGAAGCAGAAGAGTCAGGATCCATGGTGCATTATAGGGCCCATCACTTTATCCCACTTAATCTGGGGAAGGAGCACCCTGGGACGATGCAGCCACCTCCCACCGGCTCCCTGAGTGATGCTGCTAAGCCCAGCGTGTGGGAGGAGTCTGTCTCTGCTGGTGATGCTGAGGCAAAATGGATAATACTGTCTGTCCTCTCATCCACTAGAGCCTTAACAGTCTTCTTTTGCCTTTGTTCACATGCATGCGCCTCTCCACATGAATTATTTGCACTCCCAATTACACACTTCCTGAAATTCCCCTTTGCCCACATTTGCAGTTCATTTACCACCTTCATCCATGAAATAATCTGGCCAATAAATGACCAGTGCCTCAAATAAAACACTTCTCTGACCCCCCTCCACTCCGCACCCCCGACTGCAGAGAATATCTTCTTCCTCCACATCCTACCCAAAACATCCCTTATCCAGGTATACAAAGAAGCTGTGAAGCAGCCTGCTGGGAGAGCAGCCGTCCACAGCAGGGAAATGTCAAGCCACCTGCCTGGGTCCAGCATCAAAGCAGAATATGTGACAGGGTAGCAAAAAAAGGCAGAAAAATGTTATCAGCACTACTGGTAGGAGATTATTTAAGAGCAGAAGTAGCTGGGCAGGCGCAGAGAGATGTATCCTCTCTGCTTGCAAAGCTGGATGGATGCTGGAAAGTTACGTTGCTGTGGGGCTAAGCCCAAGCTTAGGAGCCCTGAGCCCAGGATCAGCACCACGCTGATTTGGGAACTCAACTTGCAAACCGAGCCAGCTTTCACCCATAGCAATCAGACATCTGACAGCCTACGCACGTCAGTGTGGAATGTGGTACTCCTGCACTCGCAGGTTAAGAGGCAGGGAAGTGAATAATCCTTCCTTCAGCTATAGACTCTGTCATTTCCAGTATCAATATTTTTAATAGCTAACATCTAGTTAGTCCTGCACTTCGGTCGCAATAACCCCAT
>NW_010207960.1:0-1013 GCF_000695765.1 Mesitornis unicolor
ATTGTATGGGGTTCAACAAGGCCAAGTGTCATAGAATCATGGAATTGGTTGGAAGGGACCACAAGTCCAACGTCTCGAGGTAAAAGTCTAGTTTAAATGAGATGAGTCAGCAGCCTGTCAAGCTGACTCTTAAAACGGACCAATGTAGGGGAATTCACCACTGCCCCTGCGAGATTGTTCCAATGTCTGACTGATCTCATGGTAAAAAAGTCTCCTCTGGAGTTCAATCGGAATCTCTTCAGAAGCAACTTGTGTCCATTACCCCTCGTCTTGTCCATGTGACACCCTGCGAAAAGGGAGTCTCCGTCTTCTTGGTAGCCATCCTTCATGTGGTGGTACATGGTAATAAGGTCCCCTCTGAGCCTTCTCTTCCCAAGGCTGAACAGGCCCAGTTTTCTCAGCCTTTTGTCATACGGTAGGGTCTTTCTTCATACAGTGCCAGGTCCTGCACTTGGGTCACAACAACCTCATGCAGCGCTACAGGCTTGGGGAAGAGTGCCTAGAAAGTTGCCCAGCAGAAAGAGACTTGGGAGTGTTGATTGTCAGTCGGCTGAAAATTAGCAAGCAGTGTGCCCAGGTGGCCACAAGAAGGCCAATGGCATCCTGGCTTGTATCAGAAATAGTGTGGCCAGCAGGAGTAGGGAAGTGATTGTTCCCCTGTACCTGACACTGGTGAGGCCACACCTCCAATACTGTGTTCAGTTTTGGGCCCCTCACTATAGGAAATACATTGAGGCACTGGAGCGTGTCCAGAGAAGAGCAACGAAGCTGGTGAGGGGTCTGGAGGGCAAGCCATAGGAGGAGCAGCTGATGGAACTGTGATCCTTTAGTTTGGAGAAGGGGAGACCTAGGAGAAACCTTGTTGCTCTCTACAGCTGCCTGAAAGGAGGGTGCAGTGAGGTGGGTGTTGGTCTCTTTTCTCAAGTACCAAGTGACAGGACAAGAGGAAATGGCCTCAAGTGGTGCCAGAGGAGGTTTAGATTGGATATTAGGAAAAAGCTCTTTATTGAAAG
>NW_010207960.1:1045-6991 GCF_000695765.1 Mesitornis unicolor
GGAGGTGGTGGCGTCTCCATCCCTGGAGATGTTCAAAAAGTGTGTGAATGTGGCAATTCAGGACATGGTTTAGCGGTCATGGTGATGTTAGGTTGACACTCGGACTTGATGATCTTAGATGTCTCTTCCAACCTTAATGATTCTGTGATTCTAAGGAGTCTGCTGAGGCGGAAGTGAAATTATAGCCCCATTTTAAAAAAACAAGAGTATTGTCAGCTAATTACTTGCTAATTACTAATTACAGACAAATAGAATTTTTGTTCGAGTTTGTGTGGTTTTGTGTAAAATTCTAAGCCTCAAAAATGCAGGTTTTGAACTTGGGTATTCACTGATTCCTTGGCAGCCCTTGATCTTTTACGCTTAGAAATGCGAGAAAGGTGCAGAAGAAGGGAAACCAAAGATACTTGTAACTACCTGTAACTGTTGCAGTGGGAAACGGGTCAGGTTCCCTCTCGACTAGATGAAGGTATTTGTTTCACAGGAATTGATTGTCTAATTTTCTTCATTTATTTAGCAAAGTTGAAACCTTCATACTGCGTATGGCCGGTTAATACTGTCTGTTATGTCCTACATAGCAGGTCAGGAATACTGACATTAGACTTAAAAGTAACAATAATGAAATTAATTTCTACTGATTGTTCTGTATTCCCTGTTTCCTTTCTGGAGAGTATATTAGTGTCCATCTTTTACCAATGCCAGAAAAGGTAGTATAAAATCAATTTCTTGTCATTTTGAGCTGCATTTTTTTCTAAGGACTTGTGACTGTTAAGACTGCAGATTTTCAACTTGCCAATACATGTAGGATCCAGCCTATAAGGATATTAGCCGTGTTACTGGCTTTAAAAGCTCTAGCATTTTTTGTTATTACTACTATACATTTAAGATATTCACTGAGGAGAAGGGTTCTGAATTGTGGAAATTAATTAAGTAACTAGCTGTTCCAACTGTCTGTGCTAAGTTAATGCTTAAGGACACTACAGATCATGGAATGTTAATAGAAGATGACAGTATCCTAGGTAAAGTAGAGGTAGCTAAGGTTTTGTTGTTTGTATTGTTGTAACTATCGAATAGGATGTCAATTGGGAACTAACTAAAACAATGATGGAAACCAGGCAACATTGGCAAAGAAGGAGGTTATGTAAAAGCAACCACTCTGTGCATGGGCCATTTACCAAGTTCACCAAGAGGACAGCACGAGGAAGAGGATAAGAGACCACTTGATGAAGTAGATGACTGCCCAAGGCAGTTAATACCGAAACAGTGCTTCATTGCCTTCATGACCCAAGCATTTATCAATAAAGCTTTCTTATGAGATTAGACCTTTGTAGTCCTTAAGGCTTTCCAGATGATAAATCCACATGTAAAATAAGTTACATTTAAACCTAAGATAGAAAATAACATTGAAACAATTGTGAAGCTTATGAGAGAAGCTGGCTTAGCAGAACAGGAGACTGCAAGCTTTTGTTTCTCAGGCTCTGCTATGGTACAACAGTGTCTGTCCCATGATGCCTACCAAGATGAAAGGGTCCGGAAAATATGTTAATGTCTCAATCATTCTCCTAAAGTGCTAATGTGAATGGCAAGGCTTGTGGGTGTTGGATGCAGGATGGCAAGGGTGAAGGCTGGCAGATAAGCACCAAATCTGAACAAAAGCAAAAGTTGAGCATATTGGCACCTGGTGGTCTGGCACTGAATCATCCCGAGTTACAGCTGCAGTGAGGGGGAGGCCTCACAGCCCGACTACTCTGGAAGATAAGATCAGCAGACCACTTTTAATTGCCTCTGTACCAAACTCCCATTTTTATGTACCAAGCCAAGAGTCCTGCACCTAGAAGAGGCCAATCAAGACTGAAAAGACTTGACCACCACCCGACCCCCCACCTGTTGAAGGTACGGGTACTAATTTACATGAAAAGCGGGGACTACTTAGCATGGGAAGCAGGAGACTAAGGGGAGGTGGCTAGCTGCCTATAAGGACAGAAAACACTGCTGTATAGGTGGTAACCTCAGAGACTGGACACGCACCCCCCCCCGCCCCTGCCCCCGCCCCGTTGGCAGGCCAGACACTGGAACCAGGACTGATGATTTTTCTGTCTTCTTGATCTTTCTATACTCCTCTCTTTTCCACTCTCTCTCCTTCCCTTTAAGTAAGGCAAGGCCCATATTGTCGATTGTTCTCAGCTATTGAGAAAAACTGCTGTCGTTGCGCTATTGCTACCTACCACTAATTGTTGTCAACTATTAAAGCGATTACTGTGGGGAAAGCTACTGCTGTCTGATCTGCTTCTAATTTGTTGTTGGTTGTTGAGCCGATTTTTGTGAGCAAAACTGACAAGCATAATACTGGTGATTGGAACTGTCCTATAAACACTTTGATGAGGAACCATGAGACTTGTCTCACTGTTGTTCAACCTGTTGAGGATTTGTGGATCTGAGTCACTTGACTCCCTCCTTAAGGGTGGTCCATGACACAAGGTAACTACTCTGGTTTGATGTGACATACGATGGGTATGAAACACATTAATATTGATTCATTAACTCTAATTCACTCCTTTATTACCAGCAAAGAGCAAGACAAATGAGATACTGTGCAAAATCCTCATGTGATCTGATACCCTTCTGTGACGACATGCCTGGCTGGGTAGGTGAGGGGAGAGCAGTGGATGTTGTCTACCTCGCCTTCAGCAAGGGTTTTGACACTGTATTCCATGAGATCCTCACAGGTAGGCTTAGGAGGTGTGGGTTAGATGAGTGGACAGTGATGTGGACTGAGAGCTGGCTGAATGGCAGAGCTCAGACGGCTGCTATCAGTGGCGCGCTCTAGCTGCAGGCCTGTGGCTAGCTGTGTTCCCCAGGGGTCAAGTACTGGCTCCAGCCTCACTCAATATATTCGTCAGCGACCTGGGTGAAGGTGGTGACGTTAACGAAGCTGACGTCCTCTGCAGGATTTTACCAACAAGACATGTTGACAGAGAATCTGTGCAAAATAGCTGCCCTTCAGTAATTTTCTTGAAGTTAGCCTAGCTTGATAGAGAGCAGCCATCCTGTAAAACAACCAAGCTGCCGTTTGCTCGTCAGTGCTGTATGTGCATTTGTGAGGCAATGAGGGTGCCTTCCCAGCACTGCCATTGCAGTTCATCTTGCAGTGGCACTTGTAGCTAGTACAGCTACTGCACGGGTTGCACGTCACCCGAACTAAGACTCTTTGCTTTTTAGCAAAGCAATGCCCTTACACCATGAAACATAGCCTTGCTTTGGCTAGGCTGCAATAACTGCAATATTAGAAACAGCTGCAAAATCATCCTACTGTTGTTTATCCTGCTGTGTTGCTCGCCTAAGTGTTTTTCATCTCAGTGAACTCTAACTGCTTACATAAATGTTTCCTCTTTGCCTCAAACGTAGTATCTTTAAGCTTCACTCAATTCTTTATCACAATTGAGAGGGCATATTACTACATTCTCTCTGTTTTTTCAGTTCCAGCTCAGAAAAACCCGCTGTGCGGGTTTCTTGTTAAACTTGAACTATTTCATTTTTCTGCATCTGATCGTGGCAAAATGTTACAGGGAGAAGGCCTCTTCAGTAAGAAGGGAAGGAGGTTCTATTTTGACAGATACTTAGAACTGTGTAAAAAAATACATCAAACATCTTTGAATTTACTTTTATTTCAGGAGAAATTTGTGTCCTGCAGAGACTTTTGATCCTGTCGATGGTGCCTTTCCCAGTGAAATGCATTCCTCTGAAAAGTCTCAAAAAATCTTTCACGTTTTTTCGCTAAAAATACCAAAATGATGTCTTCTTTAAAACATAAAAATAGAGATGCAAATGTCATTGTCCCATGCATGCCTAGTCCTGTAATTACAAACAAAACTTGAAATTGATGTCTTTTCAGTCCTATTATTTGAAGCCAACATGAGATTTTCCTAAGGCAAAACCAATTCCTCCAAAATTATTCTGGCAGATGTTTGTCCAACATGCAACAAAGAATGCTGCTTCTCCTTCTCCTCCTCCTCACTCATTTTGTGAGCTGGTTGTGTGCGTTTGGATCCCGCTTGCCTGCTAATTTCTGCATTTTGATGGCTAGAATATTCTTTTTTCTCAAAGTGGAAGCTAAAGTTCTCACATGGTCACATGCCAGTAGGAACTGAGCTTTAAGTAAAACACCAAATAGCCATAATTAAATTGCAGGAGTTGGCAGCATTGTCTTAGCTTGCTGAGAAAGAAAAGCAGGCAAGTTTTTGAGTAGCTGGAGGCTCTCAAGTGGGGTTCTGTCTCACACAGAGGGAAAACACACGACCTTATTTGAGAGCTTCTCTTTGCACCTTGATCTAATTTGGCAGTCCAAGGTCACAGCTGGTTTTCAGACCAATATCATAAGTTGCTGTTCTTGCTTTCTTTACCCACCAAGGAACACTCCTTCAGATACGTTTGTTTGGAAGCGCTTTGAACTCCACATCAGATATCCTTTATAGGACACTTGCAAGCTTCACACAAAAGTTTAAACAAGAGCTACTTACCACGAATCAGCGCATCTGTGACTGGCTGACTTTATGGTGCAGTGGTAATGCTCTGATGAAAAAAGGCTGTCTTTTTTTCTGCTGAGATATCTACTGGACGTCTGTGGATAGGTTCTCTGTTTTCCCAGTGTCCTTATAACCAAAATTAACAATATAAAAGAAAGTAAGTTTTGGACTCATCCAGTATGATTCTGAAAATGTACTTCCAGAAGAGTACTATCTTTGCAGAAAATGCCATCGTTTCTCTGGAGTTAGGGATGAAAAGCTCAGTAAGGTCTGCTAAGGCAGCACCAGACAAAAAGGTAAACTGGATGCAGATTCTGCAGGACATACGTGAACCTTAAGCAGGTACCTGATAAAACTGCTTTTTCACATAAGCATATTGAAACTTATAGGCTCAAATGTGTTCACAAATACAGTTGGAGACAATAGCAAACTACATATGGGCTTGAAGATGTGATGGAGAAAATGATGAAACTGTGAACTACACAGGCATCCTCTCATCTGCAGACAACTGCTGGTTCGGTATACAGCAATTAACAGGGAAAATAACTTTTGAGAGAAAAATGATCGCAAAGTCAAAGAAAAATAAAAGAACAAGCAAAGCAAGGAAACGGGTTTGCTGCTCCCTTTAGAAAGGGGCAGCAACTGGCAGAAAACTATGCAACAAAGGAGAAAAGAAAGGAAGCAAAGCTTGACAAGACAAAGATTAGGGCTCAAGAAAAGAGGAAACGGGCAGGCAAAGTCTCAAGAGAGACCACAACACAGAATGGCCTCCTAACAAATGACGTGGTTAAAGCCCCAGTGCTAGGGAAAAATGTGTCAAACATAAGCGTGTTGTGGAGGACGTACGAAGAAGAGAAGATTCAGGTTATCTCCAAGGGAAGTCATTCTCTCGGTGGTGGAAAACAACAAGAGTAGGACAACAATAAGGCCTAAGGTCATTAGGCCCTGTGTTTGGATCCTTGAGATATGGTTGGTGTTAATTTTTATCTTCTCAATGGATGGCTTCTACCTGAGTCCTTAAGTCACTTAAACTAAGCTGATAGATTTGGAAGAAGAACTAAGAAACAATCAGAAGTTCTTTCCTGCTTTCAGGTTATGCTCTTACCGAAGGCAAGTATAAGTGCAATGGTCTTGCACTAGCGTAACATTTGGTGAAGAATGAAAATGGGTATCAGCCTTAGGAATAACTGAGCATGCTAGTACTAGTGGCATTTCTTCTCCAGTCTGCATATGAGAGACAGTAAGAACACAAAAATCTGAATACACTTATAAAACAAAACCTATAGGAGAGGTAGAGCACAAAGATATTTGTGAAGAGAGAACAAGATGTCACATAAGAAGTGAGAAAACTTGAGGACACAAGTAACTGAATGGGATTCAATTTTAGACTAGAAGTCCCTGCTATGCACACAGGAACAAATAAAAA